>NW_026923414.1:0-21502 GCF_032062105.1 Saccostrea cuccullata | reverse complement strand
TTATAAATCATTCTGTCAATTTCATGATTATTAATCGTTTGATTATGCGAGTGTTAATTTTATATTTATACAAGTAATTTCCGTTTTATAAGATGTATCTTCAAATTAGAAATTTTCAAAAGCTATAGAGAGTTTATTTAAATAAAAAACATAACAAAATATTTTTTTAAAAAGAAAATCAAGATCCTAGGCAAACACACTGTATATCGTTAGGTACTTTTAGTTTAGAGTCGAGTATGCATCATATTCATTTTTTTACCCGCATCATACGATTTCTTTTTGTCACAATTTTTGTCCGGCATCAAATAATACCTCCGTATATTGGTAAGGATCTCGGTCAATATAAGAAAAACATAATATTTTCGAAAAATGTTTTCTCACATATATAGATTACATGGAAACACTTCATTTGTTCGATTGACATTAGCTAGAAATTGGATCGAGTTGTAGCAAGAAAATAAAGAAGCAAAATAAAGCACATGCCATCGTCAACACCATTTAATTTCCATTCTCGATTACATCCAGCTCAGTATACATGAAGCGATAAAGAGTACAGAAAACCAAGAACACCATGAATATTCTATGTGCATAATAATGATATGCGCAGTAAAATTGTTTGTGTAATTTTTAGTTTCCTCTGCTCGTGCAATTTTTGATTTTTATTTGTGCATATTATACCCCTAAATCATGGAAAAAAATGTCGGGTTCGTGTATTTTTCATTTTGTTTGTGTTAAAATCTTTCAAACTATGTGCAATTTTTACTTGTACGTGCATTTTTATTTAACTCGTGTAATTTTTTCATCTAGCTCGTGTATAAAATCTTTATCGTTGTGCAGAAAATACTTTTGAACCAATCGGCGTGCCATATATACCTACTTGATGCCCTATATTTCAGTTTGAATGCTGCTGCGGATAAATCTAGCATGCCAAAAGCAAATGCATACAATTTGACCGGAAACAATCCAGTTGACACGAGCATCAGAATCAAATATCAATCCCGGCGGCCGAAACCTATTCGATTGCCCCAGTTCACACAGGGGAGCAACTATCTGTGTTTATGAATTAACTAATGGCAGCGGTGATGATGGGGATATGTATGAACCAGTATATTACATGATTATGATCCACAGGTTCATGAAGGAAAACTCCAAACTGATGAAGTTTATGAAGAAGTGTAAACATGAGGAAAATTTTAAGAGGCATAGATTAAAAGCACAAAAATCAGTTCAATTCTTCTCGAAAATAATTTATTAAAGCGAGTGACTGCTTTTCAAAACAAAAATTTAGCATACAAATGTATATACTTCTAAGTCATTTTCAAACCATCTACCGAATCCTTTTTTTAATTGAACTTTGCTTTCATTAGTGTTTAAAACAAACTTTTAAATTAACTCGTATTTTGCTTACACTAATATTATTTTCATATTTCATTTAATATAATACAGATATTTTGAATCAGGCTAATTTTTTGTTCGATACAAAGTAAACATTTTTACATGTAATACAAGGTATCACTTTAAAAAAACAGATCGGATACAGATATTTCACGCCTTAAAAAGTGTTGCCCTGATAATCATTTATGTATTCCTATGATTTAAGCAAATAATCTTATATATGGTAAGTTTAAAACTCAATTATGTATGTAATTTGGCATGCATATGCAAGAGGTCTTTTCTTGTCATGTTTTTAATACTGAATTAGACGCCATGTTTGACTTTATAAAAAGATTATTACCTTTTATGAATTTAATGCCAAAACAGAGAGGAATTGAGTAACTAGCATCTCTTGAAAAATTCATAAAAAACAATTGTTAGCTTTAGAAATTTTCATTTATATCGATATGCAATCAACTAGCGTTGGAGGGCTACACATTTAGACCTTAGGCCTTTTTCCCTTTACGAGCAATTTAACTTTTTCATGGTTATGATAAATATACCGATATCCCCTTTTTTATATTACAGATTGTGTGGGGTTTTTTTTTAGATTTATCTCTTTTTTTTATTTGTAAATCACATGTGCCAACGGCTGGCTCATATGAGTCTTTCGAATCTGTTGTTCAGAAGAATGATATTGTTAAAGATTTTTTCTTCACAAAAAATCATTTGTGAGCAACAGGTATATATATTAAGCTTTTTTGTTCATTTGTAATTTTTGTTTGCCTGTATAGTATTCTTCAATCATTTTATGGATCAAACGTCATATTTTACGTTATAAATCACCAGTTATGAGTCTTCGTCATTTCTTGTATGTAAAGTTGTTTATTTAATGGCTAACTTTTAAAAAAATTATAAGTTGTAATATTATTTTAGCATTTATGTCAATTTGAACGCGTTGAGTAGAGCCTACTTTGCATTGAAAGACATTACAAAGTAATTAATTTCTTTTTACAACAGTACTTAATGTATCAGTTTGTTATATATGTAGACTGAACTTACCAAAAGATGAATTATTTAATGTATTTTTGAATTATGTCCTTTCTGTGAAATTTTTGGTCAAACGCACTGTCTTTAACATACAATATATGCTTGTCACTTGTGTAATTTGATTTGATCACGAAATTGATTTTAGCCCGCCAGTTTTCCAATCTAACCATAGTAAATAAGATGTGCGTTCGTGTTTAAGAACTATAATACGTCCTTTTACGTTTTACTTAGGCGAAAACTCATAGTTAAAGAAGTGCGAACGATAGTATTGTTCTCCCGCCCACCTCCAAATCAATTTTCAAAAGTTAACATATTCGAAGAATTTTTAATATTTTTTTTTATAGATAATTATTATGCTTCCTGTCAGTTTGTTTCTATATAATCTATACCCTATTATTATACTTCTGTCAAAATGTTTCCGATATAAACTTCAGAACGTAAAATAGCTATCTTATATAGTTCACGCTTAGCAAAGCTAAGCCCCGGAGTATAGTTTTGCTATCCACCCTCGGAAAATTTTCATGCAATTTTTGCTACCAATTTTGATTTCCAGCGATGAATCTGTTGACTGATGATGTCATAATGACTTCAGTAGCATTGTGACGTCATCGGAATTTTAGATTATTCTTGCAGTATTATCGTACTCCAATAAAAATTTCAAAACTCAGAAATTATATTTATTAAATTATAATTATATAATTATAATAAAACGCTTATCCACTGGTTGTGAGTGGGATAGCTCTTTTATCAAACACTTCACAGGAACTATTCCCCTCTGGCAAGTCCTCGGGGAATAGTTCTCTGTCGCAGAGTTAGCGTGCGTATTTCTTTATTATATTTTGCTATCTTTTCTGAAGAAAGTTGAATTTTTTTCTTTTTATGTATTATGTTCACATTATTCTTAGAATCAAACCATATCTGCATGAAGTTAATACCGGTAAATCTAATTCAGCCCTGTGGCTTAAATTGCTGATTAAAAAAAATTACCATCATTTTCTTCATCGTACCTGCCTGTAAAATCGGAGTGCTTTTAATGTTTAGTCATTTAAACCAGTGCTAAAAAATAGTTGTTAGCAGTCGATGTCAAGAAATGAGTTATTCATTAATTTGTTACAAACAAAAGTAATAAAATAGAATAATCCCTTTCGAATAATTAATTTACAAATTACGTAATGTATTGTGCATTGTAGATTTGGATAAGAATTGAGATTTTTCTTAGCATATCTTCATATCACTTATATCAGCATGTTTACAAAAAAGATTGTTCACTTTTTATATTATTAGGAAGACAATCATATAAATATTTAAATAAAAAAATAGTTTGCATCATTAAATTTTGGTGTTAGTCAAAAGTTTGTTTGTATCCAATGCACTTTTATTTTCAAGACCTCAAAATACTTAATACATGAAAATTTTTATCAAATAATTATATGTAAATTGGTTTGCAATAGTATATTGTAGATTAATGAAGAAAACTTTCAAAGTTCACTTCGGAGGGTATTTAAATTCTAAATCTTTAATATATTTAATTAACTTAGGAAGTAATTCCTCTGATTATATACCCGCCTATTTCCTGCAGAGCCAGGCACAAAGTTTTCCTAGATCTATTGATATTAATGACATTATATTATGGCTAAAGTTTATAGACTTTTAAGTTGATTTGAAATTACTTTTGCTTCCTTATTTTAAGTTTTCAATTTTCAATAGATATCATTTCACAATTTATTTTTCGATCATGTATTTGCTAGCAACAAGTTTGATTTGTACCTATGGATTGTTTTTATTTGAGGCTTTCGAACAAAACTGTAAGAGAATTATGATTTGTTAAGTTTTAATTCTTTGAATCATGTCGATAATTGACTTTTTAATCTTTTCCATTCAAATTAAAAGAATCAAATAAGCGTGTGATATCATATCCTTAAATATAATACTGACAGATTAATTCCTTTGTCATAAGGACTTGAAAATTTTAAATGTTTAAAATTTAACAAAAACACAATCTTTGATTTCTTTTAGATTTCATGTCTTTTGAAAATCCATTGTTAGGCGTTTATTACCCGAATGATATTGTACAGTGTAATGCTCGCCAGTGGTTTTCAAGTCCAACAAATGTTTCAAGTACAAACATTGTCATCCGAAGAATCTTGAGAAATAACACGAAAGTTATTCTTGCAATGTGTCCATTCAGGAGTGATGAGATAAGTGCCGAATGTAAAGCTAATTTTTCTGCGAATGGATGCAAAGACCGTGTAAAGATATCATGTTCTGTTGAAACAAATGAAACGGAGACAGAAAGAACATTGGGGATCTCCATAACAGGTTGCTCATTTATCATCACGGATAATATTTATCTACTATGTAACATTTAAAATACATTATAAAAATAATTTTAAATTCGTATTTACGTGTAAATGTACGCACAAGTTTCAACAGAATCCTTATAATTTTTTTTGTATTTCTTTCAGGAAAACCTTCGAGACTTACATCTTTCCGCACTCGTTATCAAGGCGTTGAGAATGATAGGGTCTTGCAGAAATTTCCCCCGGGAACTCTCATCGAGTTAATCTGTGAAGGGGAAGTTCCTATGAGAAATGGAAAAGTTTTCCAGGTAAAGCGCGAGAATCGTACTTCGAACATTACGCTCATTTTATTATTTTTTTTGTGAGAGCAGCTCAAACAAATCGTTATTTTTTTAACACGAATTGGCTAAACACAGTTTAAGTTCAATTATTGCACATAAGTAGAAAGAAACAGTTAAGGTATTTATGCTCATGCCATTTTATTTCAAACTTTCATATTAATTATAATGTTTTAATAAAGAATGTAGCACTTTGTCAACACAACGACTACCACAGATCTAAACCATTTCATCTCCAAGAGCCAGCAATGTACAGGACACAGCAGATTTCGGGCGATAAATGTATCGGTAACCAAACAACATCTGCGTTCATTCATCTACACGATGCTCAACTCAAAACAGTAGTCAGCTGTGAAACAGGATATCTCGGTACTTTTCCAAAATGTGGAAATGGAAGCCATAGAAAGACCATAACACTTCAGGCAGAAGAAGGTAGGGGTAATTGTTAATGTTTATAAAGTTGAGGAGTGTCAACATTCTGTAAGGTAAGGTCTAGAATAAACGTGAATGTGTGAGGATTTTGGATCCTCCAAGTTTTTGTGAATTTTTTTGGTATTTTTTTTAAATTGCATTTTTCATTATAAATGCATACGACAATTTTTTGCATAACATTTTACATTATGCTTTATTTTTACATTGCAAGAGTTAAACAGTATCTATGGTCCGTTTGTTGTGACTAAAGATGCTATAGGAGACAGATCCCTCCTCTCAATGACATGCTACACGACGACTGGAACCTTCCATGCAGAAACAACTCAGGTTCAGACATGTCTTATTCCTCGCTCAGAAGCATACTTTAAAAAAAGAATAAGCATATAACTATAAAGGAATAAGATCAGTTGAAGAGTAGAAAACATGATAAAGTGAATATAATATGTATGTGCTGCAAAGTGTCTGTAACAATATTGAAAAATGATATTGATGGTTTTGAGCTATTCAATTTTTCAGCATATCAGGTGGTGCATCAGAACAGGGAAAGACAAACACTTTCAAGTCCTTCCTTTGCAAGAAAAACCGAAGGAGGAAATTTTCAAGACATCTTTTGGAATAAAATTCAAGAGCAGTGTTCTTTATCAATTGTCAAAGAACCTAAAAAATGTAGAGATCATCTGTGAAACTAACTTTTCAAGTGATTGTGGATTTGGATCCGTTCAGGAAAGGGTTTTCCTAAACAATGACACACACGATTGCAATTGTAAGTTACATACTACTTTTTGTAGTACTGCTTTTTTCATGATGTACCAAATGCTTTTGTATTATAAAAACTTACATTTATAACCTTCTTTTTTATCTATATCAAAGGGACAATTAGCTCAAACCGAAGTTCAACGCAATTTTATTTGGGAATTGGTGGAATGGTTATAGGAGGTACACTTATCTTTTTGGCAGTCTTGATTTTTGTGAAAAAATGGAACAAGGGTGGTAACAAAGGTAAATATTTCTTTTTCAACAACTATAACCATAATATCTCTATTGTAATGGTAGTGAGACAAATTAAACAATTTATAAAATGTTCTGCTGTACTGCTTTAATTATAATATTTTCAAAGTAAACTGCAAGTTTCTTATTATCTTAGCCGCTGTTTTTGTGTATCTTCCAATAAAAAAAATATCAGCATGTTAAACTTGTACACTTTTACAGAAATGTATAAAGAAGACAATTCTGCGTAAGTAAACATTATCATGAGATGTAACACGTTATATATC
Organism: Saccostrea cuccullata; assembly: GCF_032062105.1. Classification (NCBI taxonomy): domain Eukaryota; kingdom Metazoa; phylum Mollusca; class Bivalvia; order Ostreida; family Ostreidae; genus Saccostrea; species Saccostrea cuccullata. The sequence goes on along the minus strand of NW_026923414.1, from coordinate 14,734 downwards.
CATACACATCATATATTTCAAAAGACACAATTGAAAAAATAATTATAAAATTTATACGAATATAAGTATGTCATACACATTTAAATAATCAATGAAACACAACAATAGTCTTAAAGATAAAGTACTATGCAAATTTTTACAGACTTACATGACATTTAAAAAAAATAACAAACTTTAAAATCATTTAAAGTCTAATATAGTTGTTTAACATTTTAGATGTATACAACTGAGTGTATACATTACAATGATATATATTGTTTATAGCTCCAATGAAGGTCCCCAATGTGTAAATTCAATAAAACCAAGCTCAAAAGAATCAGAGATTCCTATACAAAATGTACATCAGCAACAGTCTCAAGAACAATTACTTGAAGAAATGATGTTGCCAACAGGAGAAAGTTCAGCTGTACTAAACACCGACAGAGTGCAATGTGAATCCATGTACTCACACATTAATGCAGATATCTACGACTTGGTCAGTTACAGCAAAACTGAAGATCACATCTATCAAAAACAAGAAGTGGTACTTAAGCAGGTAGAAACAAATGAGTAATGCTAACTGACTACAACAACAACAGATATGTGATAATTTTGATAACATTGTTTTAAGACTGGTCATATATTCATTTTTCTGCCTGATCTTATATATTTATATTTATATTAGAAAATATTCAACACCATAAAATCATTCCAGAATGATTTCTAAAACCTATATAAGATTCAAAAATTAAAGCTACATGTGTAGATTAGACAATTTGAATATTGAATTGGGAACGAATAGGACTATTTGCTGTGAAATATATGGAGATAACTAATAGTATTCAAGCTCAAAAGTCCACAAAACAATACAAAATAGGAGCAAAGCTCAACTAGATGCTGTCATGAGACAGTAATACCCGCACTTAGGTGTTTGCCTCTAAATGCACACTTCTTCATATTGGGCTTTACCACGGAAAAAAGTCAATATAATTCAATAATTTACATAATACATGTATTCTTCAAATTGAGCATAATATGCTCAGGTGACCATGTAGCTGCAGATCTGCAGCGTTATGGTTTTATATATTTGTCTTTGACCATAACGCTACAGATCCCCATATGCAAAAAAGGTGCAATTGATGCGAATATTTTTTGCGCACTTATGGACAATTTCTCCATTTTCTAGCATTGGTCAATCAACTACCTTTCACTCCCTAATTTTAGACACATTCTGTAGTCAAAATGTATATTTTGTCCACCTCTCAGCCATTTATAGTCATCTCTACAGGCAATAAACTCGCTTGATATGAATTTTATGCAATCTAACAAATAATTTTAATCAAGTGAGTTTATCTCGTGTAGAGACGACTATAAAAGGATTGGAGATGGATAAAATATACAGATTAGTTAAATAATGTGCCTAAAATTAGGGGGTGAAAGGTAGTAAATTGACCGATGCTCGGAAAGTGGAGAAATTCTCCCTAGAAGTGCGCAAAAAAATATTGCACCGTAAATTGCACCTTTTTTGCATTACTGGATCTGTAGCTTTATGGTCAAACACTAATATATAAAACCATAACGCTATACAGATCTTCAGCTAGTGACCATGTGACCCATGGGCCTCCATCTTATAGGTATTTCATATTCTTAATTCATTACCAGTCGGAAATTAAACAACAGAATTAAATTAATGATGTAAATTAGGTTTGATAAGGGGGGGGGGGGTGGGACATAATTGGAACTTTTAAATATATTTTCTCATATAGATTAACAACAAATAATATTATTTAAATTAGTGTAAAATGTTTTTGATGAATTTTTCAAAATTTGAAAAGTTTATTTATATTTGATTAGGCAGAAACTTCTTGAAGGCTGCCATATACACAATCAATTTAGTCAACCCCGACCCCTCTCCCATCAACACACACACAAACACACCTTATTTGCCTGTTTTTGGAAATAGGCCTAGATGGCAAAGTTAAAATAAAACATCTTTTGTAAATGATAATTTTCAATTTGTTCTTGCACTATACATGTATCTGAATACCTGCATCACATTGGGCTTGCGTCACGTACCCAACTTAAGTACTAGTTTTACCACTGGCATTATCATTTTAGATTTCACTGCACGTGCAGTAGGCTACTAGTGTGCATCATTACAGTCAGTAGGAATTATTTTATTTTGTGTTTTAACTGGATTATATTTCATGAAGATAACAGTGCCTAAATAATGACAATCGGTAAGTACAAGTTTTGGTATACATTTGGGTAAAATAGTCTGAACTAGTAGTTGTTAGGTTCAGCATCGGATGACCTTTGATCCTTTAAACTTACAATAGACGAATTTACATTCTGAAGAGTTATCCCCCGTTATCAACGTTACATTCAGTTACAAGATCCAGAATTTTTTTTTCTGGGAGGGAGAGAGAGAGGGGGGGGGGGGGGGGGGGCGGGGGGTTCCAGACCAGAATTAGCCTGGTTCCCTGTCCCTGTTTTGCTTTATATACTCCGCGTCACTAGGGATGTTTAACAACAAACAAAATGACATAAAAACACAATATTGATTTGCGTTAAGAAATATGCAGGGGATTTTTTCCATCATAAATCTTCTTCTCAAGAACAGCAAGGGCATTATTGTCCCCCATTTTGGGGAAAGGGGAGGGGACATTAAATCTCATTTGTCTGTCAGTCTGCCCATCTTATTTACAGCTAGTATGTGCATCTTTCACAATAAATTTAATCTTGGTCATAACTTTTGAATAATAAGAGATTGTGCTTTCATATTTCACATGTACATTACCACAAAACTTTCTAAATATACTATGATTTTTTAAACAAAGTGAGACCTTAACCTTAAAGTTCTACCTACTTTCCAAAAAATAACATTTTAAATTAATCATTTTGAAAGAGAAAAGAAAGGGCATTCAAATTATACATGTTTATTACATGTGAAAAGACTTTTCTAAATATATCATGACTTTTGACTCTGTGACCTTGACCTAGAAATTTAACCTACTTTTCAAAATATTATATTATATATATATATATAACTTTTGATTCAAAAGAGATAGGACTTTCATATTTGACATGTACATTACCTGCAACAAAATATTTCAGAGCATGCTATGATTTTTTCCCCTTTGACCTAATTTTTATAAATTAACAAATGATAGGGGTGTATATTTGACACACAATCTGCCATAAATTATGGCATCCCATTCACTAAAACACAGAAAGCAGAGGACCACAATTCTTTGAATTTGCTTGTATAATCTTGATAGATGGAAACATCCTCATATAATGTAGATTCAAGTTTTTTATGCCACACCATGATTAGGAATACATACATGTATAGTTTTTGTCATGTCCGTCCTCCACCCTTCCATCTGTCTTTCCATCGGGCTCAAAGAAACTTTCTAGATATTTTTATCAAAGTTCATATGTTGATGCATACTGATGTAAATATCCAACTGCAGCAATATTTTTTGACTTTGACTTTTCCTTGGACCTTCACTTAACTTTTCTTTAAATTACTGTTTAGCTTTATTTTAAAGAAACCGTTCAAGTTGTGTAATGAAACTTCACATGATGATACATACTGATGTAAGCTTTACAATGCGTCACTCTTTTTTTACCTTGACCATTCCTGTGACCTTGACCTCACTTTTCTAAAATTAATGTCTAGATCAGTTTTGAATAAACAATTCAAGATATATTTATCAAACTTCATATGCTGATACATACTGCTGAGAGCTATTAATACATCAACTCATTTTGACCTTGAATTTTCCTTTGACCTTGACCTCACTTTTTAAATTATGTGTTTATCTTAGTTTTAAATAAACCATTAATTATAGTTTTATCAAACTTCATATGCTAATAGTAAATTCATACTGATGTAAGCTTTTCAACTGCAACAACATTTTGGCCCCAACCTTTCCTTTGACCTCTCTTTTTTAGAAAAGGTGTTAAGCTCAGCTTCATTAAATCATTCAAGATATTTTTATCAAACATAATATGCTGATATGTATTAGTGAAGCTACTCACCTGCATCAAAAACTTCACCTGGCACATTCCTGTGACCTTGACCTCCATCCTTTTTAATTTGTATTTCACTTAGTTTTAAAGAAATGATTTAAGACATTTTTAAAACATCATTTTACGACCCCCATAAGTCCCCCCGTGGCAAAATCAACATTCCGAAACCTTACTGCACATCTACATGACACCACCAACCATCTCCTAAAAGATGATTAGCCTACTGTGTTAAATGTAAGAGGAGTTCAGGGAAGAGGGGGCTTTTTGCATAAAAAACGTCATTTTTCGACCCCCATTTGACCCCCCAGGGCAAAATCAAAATTCCAAAACCCTGCTGTACATCAACATGACACAACAAACCATCTCCTTAAAGATGATTAGGCTACTGTGTAAAATGTAAGAGGAGTTCAGGGAAGACGGGGCTTTTTGCATAAAAAACGTCATTTTTCGACCCCCATTTGACCCCCCGGGGCAAAATCAAAATTCCGAAACCTTACTGCACATCTACATGACACCACCAACCATCTCCAAAAAGATGATTAGCCTACTGTGTAAAATGTAAGAGGAGTTCAGGGAAGACGGGGCTTTTTGCATAAAAAACGTCATTTTTCGATCCCCCATTTGACCCCCCGGGGCAAAATCAACATTCCGAAACCTTACTGCATATCTACATGACACCACCAACCATCTCCCAAAAGATGATTAGCCTACTGTGTAAAATGTAAGAGGAGTTCAGGGAAGACGGGGCTTTTTGCATAAAAAACGTCATTTTTCGACCCCCATTTGACCCCCCCGGGCAAAATCAAAATTCCGAAACCTTACTGCACATCTACATGACACCACCAACCATCTCCCAAAAGATGATTAGCCTACTGTGTAAAATGTAAGAGGAGTTCAGGGAAGATGGGGCTTTTTGCATAAAAAACGTCATTTTTCGACCTCCATTTGACCCCCCGGGGCAAAATCAAAGTTCCGAAACCTTACTGCACATCTACATGACACCACCAACCATCTCCAAAAAGATGATTAGCCTACTGTGTAAAATGTAAGAGGAGTTCAGGGAAGACGGGGCTTTTTGCATAAAAAATGCATTTTTCAACCCCCATTTGACCCCCCGGGGCAAAATCAAAATTCCGAAACCTTACTGCACATCTACATGACACCACCAACCATCTCCAAAAAGATGATTAGCCTACTGTTTAAAATGTAAGAGGAGTTCAGGGAAGACGGGGCTTTTTGCATAAAAAATGTCATTTTTCAACCCCCATTTGACCCCCAGGGGCAAAATCAAAATTCCGAAACCTTACTGCACATCTACATGACACCACCAACCATCTCCCAAAAGATGATTAGCCTACTGTGTAAAATGTAAGAGGAGTTCAGGGAAGACGGGGCTTTTTGCATAAAAAACGTCATTTTTCGACCCCAATTTGACCCCCCGGGGCAAAATCAAAATTCCGAAACCTTACTGCATATCTACATGACACCACCAACCATCTCCCAAAAGATGATTAGCCTACTGTGTAAAATGTAAGAGGAGTTCAGGGAAGAAAAGTGTGACAGACGGACGGACGGACGGACATGAGTAACAACAATATACCCGAACTTTCTTTAGAAAGTGCGGGTATAAACATGGACTTATTTCATACAAATAAAGCCCTGCTTATATATTTTACTTGAAAAGACGTTAATGGTAATCTAACAACCAAGCTCTATGATAAACGTGATGACTGTAAATTTTCTATCGTCAACTTCCCTTACTTATGCAGAAATATACCTTCATCAGCTCCATACGGAAGTTACATATCTCAGTTGATTCGATACGCAAGAGCAGGCTCTACGTATGAACAATTTTTAAAACGAGATAAATTATTTAACAAGTTGATGAAACCAGAATATCGGCAGTATCGTTTAAAGTCATCATTTCGTAAGTTTAAAGGCTAAATACAATGATCTTGTCGGTAAATACAATTTATCATTGAGTCAAATGCTGACTGAAGTTTTTCATACTAATTGTTAGGCCATTTTTTACACATTGAATTGACGACGGATTTTTCCGTTATTCCCCGATCATGAAAGGAGCACACAGCGCGTGTGACCGGTCAGCAGGGGATATTCACTCCTCCATGGCACCTGATCCCACCTCTGATGTTTTGGAGGTCCGTGTTTGCTCTGCTCCTAGTTTGTATCGTTTATGGACTTTTGATCCTGAATATTGTTGTTTATATGCATATGTTTCATGTATCGAATGTTTATATTATTTATCGCATTCTTCTAAGTGATCTCCGTTGCATTTTATACCGAGCTGCAGGCCTTTAATTCAGTCACTGGAACATAGGTGAGTCCATCAGAGAAATAGTATAAGTGACCGTGATTGAATTCCCTTCCAAAGAAGGCTTCCATGTTTATAAATAGGGGCAAGCACCGGGTGGATATGTGTAGAGTTAGTGTTGGAGACTTATAACGCAAACATAGTCCTCAGCTAATTGATAATTAAGGTTTGCAAAAGTAATCTTTCCTTTAACATAGATATAAGTGAATTGCGTCCCCCCTTAAAAAGATAAAATAGAAACAGTCTAGTAAAGTCCCACGGTTGGTGAATTGCAACCATGAGTGTTTTCAATATCAATTAGAGATATATATATATTTTTGATGACCAAATTAAAAAAAAAACACTTATCTAATAAATATTACACAAGTGGAAGAGGAGGGGGTTAAACATCACACTCGTATTAACATAGATTTAAAATTGAATACATGTACCTAATGTTCTTGTATGTGATTATCTTTTTAGAATATATCAATAATTCATTTGAATTCAATAAAACACACATTTTCATTGCATTGTCTATTCCCTGTCTTATATATTATCATTTTCTTTTTACAATATATCATATTATTTTTCAGTGTATATATTTTGTTCTTAAAATAAACAGTTTGGAAATATGTATATATTTATGTGGGAAAAAATTAGTCTTTACGTATGAAAATGGCAAAGAAACGTTTTAGAGCTTCTTTTATTTATTTTCGATGATCATAAAAGATTGTTTTCTTGGACACATATATAAGTATGAATTTACTAGTTAATTCCATTAATGTGTCACAAAAAGTAACGAAACAGGGGTTATCGTTCTTTTTATTTTGAAATGAATTATACAATGATACGAGTCAGAGCTGACGATTAATTTGTGATTGTGTTCCAGGGTTCGGTTTTCTTTGTAGCCTTCTGCAAGGACCGCTCATGGAAAGACCTACACCACTGAAGAAGATTGATAGTACTCATAATAAAATTTGACTTGTTTATTATTATTTTTATGTTCCCCAAACGGAGTTTGGGAACATATTGTTTTTACTCGGTTTCTTATTATTATCATTATTAAGGTCTTCCGTCTTCAGCGGAAGACCTTATTGTTTTCTTCGGTTTCTTTTTCACTTTTATTATTATTTTTTTTTCTTACCGATTTTGTGCACGCGATTTCTCGAAAACGGCTCAACAAAATCTTATGAAACTTTCAGGACGTATGGAACATCACTTGAACCTTATGCGTTTTTTTCTGTTTTGATGACGTCACTTCTGGTCTAGAGATATCGTCGATTTTCTGATTTTTAAGGGTCATTTTGTCCACAATTTTCCCGAAAAACGGCTCCAGATAGAAACTTCAAACTTTGAGGCTAGGTAGAGCTATGTCTGGAGAGGTGCATCAGGTATATCAAATTTACCGGAAGTGACGCTCGTCGGCGCTCGCTATGGCCCGAAAATAGACCTATCACAAATTTCAAAATTTCTCACACCTTTTCTTCGATATCTTTTTACCTGAAAATATTTTGTGAAAACATATAGAACAAAAGAAGTGCAGAATTTAAAGATCTTTCAAATGATATCTCGAAAAAAGGGCTGGCCCCTAAATTTAAGGGCCTAGAGGGGCCAACAATTTTTTCTTTATATCTCAAAACGTATTGAGAATTTGTAATACGTCAAAGAAGCAAAGTTGTTCAAAATGACAAGCTTAATCTATTGAAGTCGTCAGAAAACGTCCAGCGTCGTCACTTCCGGCCAAACCGGAAGTAGTCGAAAAACGCGTATTTTTGCCGTTCTTGACAAGTTTTTTGGTAACAAATGTCTCTAGAAGCAAAAAAATAATTTTTTCGTCTGTTGTCGTCACTTCCGGTCAAACCGGAAATAGCAAAAAATTGCTTATTTTTGCATTAATCAACATAGTGTTAAAGAATTCAAACCATTTTTAGGCGTTATTTCTCATTTTTGTTAAAAATTAATGCTACTTCCGGTCAAACAGGACGGAAGACCTACTCGTTGCTTTGCAACGAGCTTTGCTCTAGTTATTATTATTATTCTTTTTTTCTTCTTTGTTCTCCGGTACTTTTTTGTCCGCGAGTGTTCTCAGAAACTGTTCATCCAACTGAGCTAAAACCTATTTAGGGTTAATAGGTGTGTTGTGTAGGTGTGCGGAACGAAGGTCATTTTGCGCGCATACGCCTGCACGTGCGGGCGCGTGAAGTGAGTTAAATGACTGATATACTTAATATAGCCATAATTTGATTACATGACATGAGGATATATGAATAATATTAATATAATAACATTGTCAAATTAGCACGAACTCACGCGCGTGCACGTGCGCTTTGCTGTGATTGGCTGAAACTAAAATCTCAATATCTCTGTTGTTTTTTGACGAAACCCTTTCAAATTTTAAACATAGTCATACATTAGGATATCCTACATGTACAATATGATATATAAAAAATTTCATGAAATCACGCGCATGCACGTGTGCTGCAATCTGAATGGCTGAAACTTTAAATGGCTATATCTCCTTTATTTTTTGACGAAATGCTTTGAAATTTAAAATATAGTCATGCATTAGAATATCCTGCAATATTTTATACAAAAAATTTCAAGAAATCATGCGCATGGACGTGTGCTGCAATCTGATTGGCTGAAACTTTAAACGCCTATATCTCCTTTGTTTTTTGACGAAATGCTTTGAAATTTAAAACATAGTCTTGCATTAGGATATCCTACAATACGATATAGAAAAAAAATCATGAAATCACGCGCATGCACGTGTACTGCAATCTGATTGGCTTAAACTTGAAATATCGATAACTCTCTTGGTTTTCAACCAAACAGGATGGGATTTGGAACACAGATAGATATAAGGGACTCCTATAAGAAGGCATGGTTGTCATGCACGTGCACACACATGCGTGCATTTGGAACGAGTGAAATTAAAAATAAACTTGAATGAGTGATTTTTAATACTTTTGGACTAAATGCTTTAATATATAGTATATTTAAATATATAGATAGTGTAGACATGATGATATTTTCATAACGCACATACATTCACATGCGCACACGTGCACTGCTAACATTTGAATATAATTGGAATCCTTCTTGGAAGACGTTGTTAAAGTCAAAAATGCACAGAGTTTGTCTTATTTAATGAATCTTTCAGGGAATATGGCACCAAAAGGAAGTTGGGGAGCGTTTGGTACATCTGTAACGGTTCCCGTTACAATTAGCACTAGTTAATATTAAAATTACCTTAGAGAGGGCACTTTTTTATTTATTATTATAAAAAATGAAAAATCATTTTTTTTTTTTTTACAACGAATAAGCATGAAGCTGAAAGAAAATATGACTTTCAATTTAAATTTGATATACAGTGTATGTGTACTAAAGATGTAAACATACGCGCAATTCCTAAAGCAGTCATTTCTGTAGGTAATAAAATTGATTCCACAAACTGGTCTGAGAACAGCATTACACATCATCAAGCATTCACACGTTCCATCTTGTCTTTTAGGAACACCTCTGAAACGTTTTAATTTTTAAGAAAATTAACACAGAGGTTAAAAATAAATTATCTCTCGTTTTCATCAATGATTTCTAATGATATGAATATACGATACTTACGCACACTTCATAACACATTCATTATTTAATGTACGTTTGTCCGTGTACACCACACACACTTTTCTTTATCAGTGGACATTGGCATGAACAAAGATGGTTCTCCTTTATAGCTTTAATTTTGAAAATGATTTTAATACGCAGTGGCGAATAAGGGATTATTCATTCCAGTATTAAAAGGGACCCAGCAATTTGTTAACTTTAGTTTATTCCCGTTTTTAATAATGAAGGATCACCCCTGTCCCATTCTTCCGCCAATGCTAGTAAAATATCCACAAACTTTTATTTGGTTTCTATTCCATACCTACACTGTAGAAAACACTTGTTTATATAGGTTTGTCCATCTTCTCCACACACAGGATCATAAATACGGATACATTTACAGTGAAAAAATCAATCTTGTTTCTTTAATGCCCCACTGCAAATAAGAAAATAAGTCGCCATTTACTTAAAAGATAAACTTTTAAATGTTAACCAGTTTTAGGAACATAGATAAGAAAAAACACATTGTGAGAACTGCCCATCATCTAAAGCCACGGTTTGGAATCCGCATATAACTCTCTCCTGAGAATGTGAGAGGATCATACATTTTAGCCATGGTTTGCGACGATGGGAACTGCGAAGAATAAGAAATTCTTGAGTGAACTTACACACAATATCGTACGCAGTCATTGAAATAGGTTTTCCCATCCGAACCACACACAGGAGAAAAATCAGATCCACACCCACAGGTTGTTCTGTAAGGAACAAATATCAAATATCGCACTGTCACAAGAAAAAGGAGAAGGATATTGTGTAATGTTTTTTATTGTCTGTACCCTGTATTGGAATAAATATCAAATACCGCACTGTCACAAAAAAAGGGGAAGTGAAGTGAGATGTTGTGACATTTTTTCTTAATTTTCTGCACCCTGTATAATATGTAATATAAAATTTGATAGAAATATAACTTTGTATCATTTATGGAAAAAACTTCACACCTAAAAGTATAAGTTTTTGTCATTACAATATCCATTACATCAGCATTAAAAAGACTGGTAGTCTTTGGCTTTTAAAAAATGAGAAATAATCTCGATGGAATCTGTTTTTATATAACTTGCAATGTTTTCTTTGACGTTCTGATCATCTTTTCTACAAGTATAATCTTTTATACAAAAAATCACTTTTCAATAAAGCATTAAGGTTAATAACACAAAAACACACAAAATAAAGTTTTTCTTTTCCAGAAATAAACAATATTTCTTATAGATTTATATATAAAAATAAGTAACCTGAATAATGTTTGACGAGTAAATGCATATGGAGATTTTTGAAAGATTTTCTCACAATATTGAAAATGTGTGTAAAATTTTGTGTAGATTTACATATGTATACAAAAAACGCCACAAAGTCACACATTTGAGCATCAAAGAAGTCTTACGATTTCTTTATAATTTAGAGATTTATTATTTATGTCATTTTTATTCAAAATCAGCAAATAAAACATATCACTCCACCCTCCTAATTTTTGTTTGTGTTAGGTGTCCTTAAATGAAGAAAATTCACAATATCAAACAGAAAAAGCATCATAAAATACGTATCAGAAATACCATCAGTCTACAACCAGTCCCGAAGGTATAATTATAAAAAAGGATCATGTGCAAATTAGTCATTTTATTTACCTCCAGACGTGGTGTTCAGTAAACAGGCGGCTTTGTGACGGCACTGTGAATATCCACAATCGGAAGGAATAGAGGAGCATGTAAATCACCTAGGACAGTTTGTAAACTGTAAAATAAAGCGTTCAATTAACTTTGTGTGCATATATTTTAAATTTCATCATTTTTTTTACTCTGTTTAACTGACAAGCGACTATTAATATTCATATCCAAACGGGTTTTTTTACAATATTGTAAATTATATATTTAAAAATAATACTTTTAATAAGATAATTGATAAGTCCTTTGTATTCTGAGATGTATTTTCATTCGCTTGATTTTTTTCTTTTCTTATTCTAACAATGTTTGGGAAGATGTCATTCTATTTTAAAGATATAGAATTGTGGTTATAATATGTATAATCTTTTAATTATAATGGAACTAAACATTATCAAAAATAAATAAATAAAAAGCAAATTAATAATTCAAACAAGATACTGGTTTCATGAGGTACTGAATGATCATAGATGGATGAGGAAAGATCTTAAGTGAGATAAGTTCTTAATTACCAGACAAGGATCGGGAGCACATTCACACCTGGGACAACCAACAGGTAAGTAACCGAAAGGACACACTTGGCCGTACAGGTATACGGGCTTGGGATGCTAACTTGTTCTTCTACAAGCAAAGGAAAACACATTTAATATATAATCTCATCTATTATGACCGATGAGTTCAAAAAGTCTTCAAATTGTCAGATATCTTTTTTTATTTTTTGAAAATATATCTTTTTTTAAACCATTAATGAGGAATTAAAACAATTTAAGATAATTAACACAAGTAACCTATGTCCAAAAATCAGCAAGATTTATATTTCAATATTTTACCTGAGTTATGTTTGCCAAATAAAGTGGGAGTTATTGCTGAGATTGTGTTTGAACGTTAAAATGTGTGCAAATTTGTATAGAATCAGAGATTAAAACCATCATTCACACAGTATCATATCAAAGCTTAAAAGAAAAAAATAGCTTGAAGGATTTATCATTTATTTTTGTTTTTTGTATGATAAAAATCTGTTTAAAATGTAAATCAATCCACGCATAATTTTTTATTTGTTTCATAATATTATATCCTTAAGAATCCTTCATTTTCACCCAAAGCAGTCAATTGCCACTATTTCACTTAGCCCAAACAAAGAGTTATCAGGGGTTTTAATTGACTAAATTTCACGCATTTTGTTAATATGAGATAACCATCGACAAACATCCAATGTTACATTTAAGCTAACCATTAATCTCTGAGGAAATTAGCTAAATCTGTAAACGTATAGTTCAAAGTCGTCATAAAATGCTTGATTGAAACAAATATTTCAAAAGCTGAATTGAGCAAGTAATTTATAATTATGTGTATTTGAAATCCCCATTGAATTATTAATAACAAACGATACCCCGCCCCAAACCAATATAAATATAATGGAAGTGTCCATGTCTTGCTTAATTTTCTATGGTAAACTCAACATATACGTTGGTCAAAAAGTAAAATAGAAAGTGCACAATTGCAATATGTAATAAAGATTCTGTGAAAGTCTCATCAAATTTCATTCAGTTATGTGAGACGAAATGGATATAAGATGGGTACCCCAATCGTAACAGTCGGTCGGACAGTCGGACTGACGGACATCCGGATTACTATATACTATAAACCAACTTTTATTTGCACGCAAGAAATATTCGCGATTTTCGCGACCTACTAAAATTAGCTAATATTAATCGCCGCGAATCCTTTGTTTTTTCTTTAAATTGGTAAAGAATGTTACCTCAGTCGTGAAAATTACTCGTCACGGAATGATTTCGAACAGACGAATCGCGAATGACGTGAATAATACAGACTGACTCCAGATCAGGTCACGTGATTGGACAAAATGGCCGATAAAGACGGGGAAAGTGGCGATTTCGTTTGAAATTAGGTGACCGCTGACCGCGTTACGCAAGTGACCGCTAAATAGAGTTACTTTATATAGGAAATTTCATTGGGAGGAAATAAAATGACCGCATAGGACAAGTGACCGCTGGATAGAGGTGACCGCTATGACTGATGTTTGACAATGAAGTTTGACTGTAGTTGGTTTACAGTACCCTGCCGCTTTTCAAGCGGGGGTACGAAATAAATATACGATTTTCTTTTAGTGTAAATGATTGTATGTATTCTTAGCCTTCTGTATGTGATTTTGATGTCGGTTCATCAATGTACATTCTCTCTGTTTCAGCTCCCTTATAACTTTATTGGGTGGATAAAGTAGACTTTGGCTGTAAATATCATTCTCATACACAGTAAGAAAGATTTTCATTTAAAAAATTAGGGTACAATGATTATTATAAGTAAGATACATAAATTCTGTAACACCTGCAAAGTAGGTTTGCAATAATCAAGGAACCTTGGATATCTCAGTTGGTAGAGAACTTAACCAGTGATGCAGGGGTCTTATCAAACTAGCTGCAGTGTTCTTCTCCATCTGAGAAGTGGATTTTTATCTGAAGTAAAAGTTATTTAACATTTACATTTTTGTTTCTAGAGGTGTGAAATTGTCATGTTCCTGTCCTCTTTGGTGAGATTTTTTATTCTAGGAGAAAATCTGTATAACAAATATTTACCACGGCACGTAGAGGTGGTATGTAAGAAAATTTGGCTTTTGATTCTTATGTATCATTGCACAATGAGAGAAAATGTTTGAACAATATTTTTTATCTCAGCTTAAAAAGTTTAAAGGAGTTCATCCTCGACCTCTAAAATTCACATTGGTATATTGTTTTCTAGTTAAAGATATTTCCTTAGTAGCTGATGTGAAGCATGTCTGGTCCAATGTTCACGTCCAGTTTCCTTAAGGAAGCATAAGCTCCTAAATGATATGAAAAAATTGATATGGAGAGGAAATTTTAGTTTATATTTAGATACATTTATTCAGATAAACAAAACTTCCTTTCGAGGAATTTGAAATGTTTTTATGTATATATTTATATTGATTCACATTAGAATTTTTTCAGCTAGAAATAAGAAATCCCTTAGACAAATTATGTGCATGATATTTATTAGGTATTCATTTTTTAAAAATTCAGCTATTATAAAAAAAACTATGCTTTTTAAAATT
>NW_026923413.1:0-21026 GCF_032062105.1 Saccostrea cuccullata | reverse complement strand
AAAACCTTTGTCAGCAACTGCTGTTTGTTTTGAAGTTAAGGTAGTCCGATCCTCAGTTCATAAAATTAGCAGTTAAGTAATCGAAAATACTCATAAAAAGTTTCTTTGAATCCACAGAGGAACGTAAATTTACCCACGGTATGTCTTTAAAGTTAAACATTAAAGTTAATCATATTATATAGGGAAAATTGTCAAATCTCAAATATATATTCAGAAAAAGCAAATAGGAATATAAGCTATGCATTTTCTAATTGCAAGTTGATCAACAAATATATTTTTGGTTGATAAACAATAAGTATCCAGGCATTCTGAGAAACTGCCATGATTTTTATACTTATTTGGTATTCTATGTCTTCTATTTCCTTCTTGTATTATGAAATACACAGGGTAAAAGGCTTTTGATACCATTGCAAGACATCATAAATCACTTCTAGTTTCATATCATTCTAATAAGCATTGGTATCTAAGGCTCGATTCAAGAAAATTTTACTTTTCTAAAACAGTATTTATTTTTTTCCTTTTATGGGGTACAAATGTCAACTTTTTATAAGACCTTTTCTAAGACTTCCATTAAGGTCAAGCCTTCATGATATGTATTTGCATTCATTGAAGGCTGGCATTTTATATAACAAAAGCTTCACTATTATTTAGATTTACATTCAGTGTTGAGTTGTTCTTTACTGCCTTATGTAAAATAGATACAAAGATATTATTTACAGGTTTTTGGACATTCGGGAATTGAATACAGTTGCTATTTCTTATTCGTCATGTATTTCTTAAATCATTCCATAAGCTGCACCCTTATAATTCTACCTCATGGCGGGGCCCTTGCTGACTGGTCAGTTTTCTAGTTATTAAAGTTATGATGTTTTGATGATCAATTATTTTATTTAAAAAGGAGAAATAACTAATACTTTCCAAAATAGAACCTGAAGCTCTAGCATTTTGAGTAGTTTTGTGATTTAGATCTTGGGAGCAAATGTTGCTGATGATACCCAGGTGATTGCCAGTGCCCATGAACCCTCTGTTTGTAATACATTGTAGCTGTAAAGGGTTTCTGGGATAATTCTGTTGTGTTGATGTCATGAAGCACTCTGGATTTCTTATCAGAAATGACATACGTATGTTTCTGGGAGTTATGGTCACTTAAACTTAAAAATTGTATCGTTTCTTTAGTTTAGAGGTAGAAACTTCCTTTTCTAGCTCTACTGGTCAGAGACCAGAAGAGCTTATGCGATAGTAAGGTGTCTGTCGTCCTTCTGTCTGTCCGTCTGTCTGTAAACAATTTTTCAAAACGCTCCTCCTCCTACAGATTTGGTATGATTTCAATATTACTTGGCACACAAGTAGACTACACCAAGATACATAAAATAGTGCATCGGTTTTTGATGAACGGTGTTGCCATGGTTATTAAAGATAGAATTTTCTGTGAAATTCCTCTAAAACGCTACTCCTTCTATGGTTTTGATCTGATTTCAATATTACTTGTCACACAAGTAGACTACACTAAGATACATAAAATAATGCATCAGTTTTTGATTTCGATGAAGTGTTGCCATGGTTACTAAAAATAAAATTTTCTGTGAAATTCCTTTAAAACATTAGTCCTTTTACAGTTTTGGTTTGATTTTAATATTACTTGGCACTCAAGTAGACTACACTAAGATACATAAAATAGTGCATCGGATTTTGATTTCGATGAACAGTGTTGCCATGGTTACTAAAAATAGAATTTTCTGTGAAATTCCTTTTAAACGCTGCTCCTTCTACAGTTTTGGTCTGATTTCAATATAACTTGGTACACAAGTAGACTACACTAAGATACATTTTAAAATATTGCATCGGTTTTTAATTTCGATGAACGGTTTTGCCATTGTTACTAAAAATAAAAATGTTTGTGAAATTCCTTTAAAACGCTACTCCTTCTACAGTTTTGGTCTGATGGCAATGGCTTCTTTTCTCATCCTTTGTTATAAGTACAAACCAGTAGAGCTACAGTCTCGACAGAGACTTCTGGTTTACAATTTGAAAGTCAAAATGTAATCTCCAATCGCACCAAGTCTTTTAGAATATCACTTTCGAGACATCTTTTGTTTTATAGATCTTGGTCATTGTGTTCAGTCTCTTCACTTCCCAAGGGGTATCATCCTGATATTGGTCATACAGTTATCATGAGCGATTCCGTAATCTAATTTGATTAATGGAATCCAAATCTTGGTATGCGTGATCAACACTCATGAAGTGCAAAACTTGCAGCTGCAAATTCATAAATCTTGTACTTCATTTTAGAGTTGATTTCATTTTCTTGAGAGTAAAACATTTTGAGAGGTGGCACAGTTGTAGTTTTTCGTTCTTTGCCAGTTTTGGCAGGATTATGAAAATAACAAACATCATGTCAGAATATTTAGCATGATCTGAGGACCACATTCTTTGCGATGATACGTGTATTTATTAAAATATGATTCAGACGTCACATATCCTTTAGTGAGTATTTCGAGTTGGAAAGGATATGTCAAGTCAACGTAGGAATTAAAGTGGATGTTTTGATAAAGTATCTTATGCAAGTTTATCTAAATGTTAAATTGAAGGTCACAGAAATCCTGAGATTTCGTATTTTCATGGAAAATTTTGAAAGAGAAATTCTGCTTGAAATAGTACAAAATAGGTCTGTTAATAATGGGTGCGCAATTAGAACCCACCGTATTTCCGACGGATTGTCGTAAAATCTATCACCAAAAACTACACAAATATTGTCAATCAGAAACTCGAGCACCTTTTTTAATATCAGCTTAGGAGTACTTGTGTGTACAGTCAGAATTTTATTAATTGACTAATGACAAGGTAAATAAATATGAGTTCCAGTACTATTAAAAAACATCTGTCTATGTTAAAATTTTGTAGTTTGACATTAATATCTGACTTTCTTTTGAGAAAAAAATATATTCTTAACTACATGTTTGGTAACATTTAAAAGTCATCATTTCCTTGTAATATTGTTCCGTCTGCAAAAGTTTCATAAGTTGTGGTCTAATTATTGCCGCCCTTATCGAAATTTAACTTCGAAGAGAGAAAAAAAAAAGCCGAAATTGGTAGAGATCAGGATTATCGTAACATAAAGCTTGCTAAGTTTTTGATTAATAGAAGTGAAGTACGTTTTAGGCATAATCTTCGCACCTGTTTAAGTACTACTTAAGTATGTCTTAAACCGTAACATACAAACTTAGCGATCTTAGCTAAGTTAAATTTTTTTTAAAAATATTTCATATGAGTCTCTATGGTTTTTGATTTTATATAGATATATTGCTAAAAGTGATTAAGTTAGGGTTTTAATTAATTTTCATATTAAAGTTGACGAACCACTTAGCTATCGGTTTAAGTATGTTAGATTAGATTTCGTATTAAAATAATAATTATGTTATAAATTATTCGGAATGTTTGAAATCAAATACCGCACGGTCAGAAACAAGCAATTTGTGGTTAATTGTAAATGTTCACGACAATTGTTTTATCACCTGAGATGTTTTCAGTGTACCTTTTGTAACTCTTGTTTTGACAAATGTTCGCTTACCCTGTTATAATCGCAGACACACTTTGAAAAATTTTGACTTCCTTTCCACTTGAAATTGAAAACTTAGGAAAAATCGATACATTTTGAATTCCCGTTTGTATATCATGCCATGCATGTCAGAAGTGGCAAAAACTGTGGAAGTTTTATGATATATATATATAAATTTATCAAGGATACAAAAAAATCTTTTTTTTTAAGTTCCACTGATCAGCAATTCTCTCACTAATAGACTATTTGCAGAGGTACCTCAAAATGTAAACTTTGTTTTACATGTACACTGCGTTGGCATCATTGGTGTCATCAAACTTTTCACATTTTCTTCTTCTTCTCCCCCCCCGCTGGACCAAAAAATAAAACTCTTACAATCATCCTTGGGTAGGGATAATTCAAATTTGTTCAAATGAATAGAGGAATGCCCTCTTAACATCGGGAGATCAATTGTAAATAAGTGAAAAATTATTGGAATTTTTAAAAAATTCTTCTTCTCAAGATCCATAGGGACAGGAAAGATGAAACTCATGTGGAATCATCCTCATGTAGTGTACACTCAAGTTTCTTCAAATCATGACCCCCGGGGCAAGGGTGGTGCCACAATGGCCGATCAAAGTTTTACATTTTCTTTTCAAGATCCATAGAACAGGAAAGATGAAACGTTAGATGATTAATAGATGGGGTACATTCAAATTTGTTAAAGTCAACCTGGGGGTAGGGTGGGGCCTCAACAGCCGAGTAAAGTTTTACATAGGAATTGTAGGAAAATCTTAAAAAATCTTCTTCTCAAGATCCATAGGGATAGGAAAGATGAAACTCATGTGGAATTTTCCTCAGGTAGTGTACATTCAAACTTTTCACATTTTCATCTTCTTCTCAAGAACCACTGGCCGCAAAGTTTTACATAGGAATACTGCACAAAGTATCCATTTGGCTGTGTATTCATTTTAGCGCCTTCAAAGCAGCCTCTTAAATCAAGTACATCGCTAAATGCTTTGTGTAAAAAGGTTTCTGTAATGCACATTCAAAAAGCGCTAAATCAAATCTACGCCAACTTGTTGAAAATTCAATTTCCGCCAAATATCGTACACGCCAAATATAATACATTTACAGTATATAGGAAGAATCTTTAAAAATCTTCTTCACAAGATCCATAGGGACAGGACAGATGAAATTCATGTGGAATCATCCTCAGATAGTGTACACTCAAGTTTGTTCAAATCATGACCCCCGGGGCCACAATGGCCGGTCAAAGTTTTACAAAGGAATACATAGGAAATACATCTGTTTCTAAGAAATAGCAAAGCCATGATTAGTGATATTTATATGGAAGCATCCTCAGGTAGGTAGTGTAGAATTAAAGGTGTTCAAATCATAACCTCAAAGGGTATTAAAGGGTCTCAATGGTGGATCAAAGTTTTACATAGGAAAAGAAAGGGAAAAATCTCAATAGCAGAAAAGCTACTGTAGGATCAACATTGTTCATGGGGATCCATTGTTTGTGGATTTCGTGGGTCACCCTTACCCATGAATTTACATCCCCTGAGTGTTTATTTTGTTAGCATATTGGTTCATTGAACCATTGTATTTGGGAGTTACCTACAAAATTATGTCCCCATGAACTGGTCAAAGTTTGCTTACCCACAAACATTGGCCCCCACGAATTAAAATGATTCCACAGTATGTTAAGTCATATTGACATGTAAGCATCCTCAAGTATTGAAGATTTAAAGAACGAGTGCACTTATGGGCCCCAGTAAAATGTGAAAAAATAAACAATCAAATTAAGCAAATTTTTTCATCCCAAATCATTAATTGATATCTAAACCGTGCGATTCAACAAGTTTTACCACTGAAATTCACGAATACACAAAGAACAAAACCATAGAATGCGGCAGAGGTCAGCCGACATTTGTAATTTTCTATAGTAAATCGAGAACAGTCATACGAGGGGTGATCAAAAAGTTCGCAAACTATCTCTATATCTACAATACCACAATTCAGATTAGAATGAAATTCGGTACACACATAGCCATACACAAGGTCTATAAATAGCATATGCTGAATAAAGTTTCTCTCCTTGTTTGTGACGTCACAATGTGAAAATGACGTCACTATTTAGGTCACTTGTGACGAAAAATGGTTGTCTCAGTCGAACTCGTTCAACAAACGACTGTACAATTTATTGTAATATCTTAGAAATCCCTCTACAGTATCATATAATAATTTGTACACAGTTTATGGAGATAATTGAGTTCCTTTAAATTCAATTAATGATTGGATTAATCGTTTTAGTGAAGGAAGACTGATGGTTAAAAATGATACTTGTTATCTTGCCCAGTGAAAGAAAGTTTGAAAAGATATGTATTTTTAATTAAGCAATTTGCTATCAAAGACCTCCAATTAGCACTTTGAAAAATAGTTGAATATTTGAACAATGATATTAGTATTAAATATCTAAGATATCGTTTACGTTAGATTTTAAACATATTAGATATGATAAAAAGGATGCACCCATTCTGTATCCACCTTGAATAAAGGTCTCTCCTGAGACAGAAGATTTGTGTTTTAATGGTCGCCATGCTTATTTTTGGAAGGGATGTTATTATCCACCAATTCTGTTGCTGAGATATGACCATTTCTGACAAATTAACTGTTCTTGTCATAAAAATTAACTCACATGGAAAGAAATATAAAACTCGGAAAAGTCTTTTAACTTTTGTGACAGAACGCTACGGAGGGGGTCACGTGACCGCCAATATCACGTGATTCGCGCATGCGCAGAACGGTGGTTGATGTGCATTAAAATCGGGGAGGATTAATTTAAAATATAATCAACATTAAAACCAAATATTGTATCTTGTATGGAAGTTATTCAATTAGTTTGCAAACTTTTTGATCACCCCTTGTACATTTCGAAGCTTTCGTTTACTATGAGCCTAACTTTGTACAAACTTGTGCGAATGACAAAAGACGCATAATACATTTATATAACTTGTGTGAAAGTAGGAAATTTGTACACAATTAGGCTGGTACTTAAAGTGACCCATGTTGAACCCACATGTGGAATAAATTATTTAAAATACCTATAGTCATGTGAGTTCTACCCAGGTAAACATTCCTCAAAAGTGCTCACTGTAAAACAAAGTAGGCTTTGTATCATTTAGTCAAAGTTGCGCTGCTTAGAAATATTTGTATGTATTTATTTTACACTGGAGGGTAAAGAGAGTTTAGTGCCATTCATAAAAGTGTCAAACATTTTTAACATTTATGCAAGACAATGAAACAGATATTGAAAGCCACCTAAACACTCCTTTAGATTTCAAATTCAATAAAACTTTTATTGTATATATTTTTTCAAATGCAAGAGTACCAATATCTTAGTTTGATTATCATGGCTACAGGCATCTACACAACTTCATTCAATTTTTTGAAAACAGATTTAGCACAAAAAGTTACATTTTACAAACGCACCCGACTATGATCCACCATCAGATTGTTCAAATGTCGATTCAAATATCTCTTTGCCTTGATTTACATAAAAGAAACTAAAAGAAGGTTCAGTACGACTTTTCCGGATTAGGGTATCCATAGGCATTTAAAAATATTCAATTGTTTCAAATCCATGCTGATTTAGGTGATGCTTGTGACATGACCCGGCGAGATTTCCTTTGAAGTCAAGCATACTGTAACTGCGATACAGAACACTTTTTGTGGGCGTTTCTTATGCAAATGAGCAGAAACTGTACTGTATCTGCAAAATATCAAAGATACAGTATGGTTTATTTTTAGCCATGACGGAAAGCTGTATCTGTATATACAGACACAAAATCGTTCAATTCGCATGATGGCACTGTTAGTATTTACTCAAAATTTGAGGTGAATTAAGAATAAATTTTACAACGATAATTTGTTTGTGTCGGATTCAAAAATTTAAGAAAAGACGGAATGGGGCAGTTCACAAATGACTACTTTGAACACCCCCCCCCCCCCAAAAAAAAAATCAGTGTAAAACCGTATTTCTTGGGGTTAGATTTATATCCAACCAAGACACTATGTGCGTGATATCGTTACTTGTTGATAAAATAAGGAGGGAGCAAAAAGCATTTTTGTTTCAAAAATATTCCTGCACGATTCTTATATATCAAAATGTTTTGCATTAATTAAGTCGAGGCTTAAATTTAAAAAAAAAAGGTCAGCAAGAGCTGAATAGAGAAAAAAAGCACTACGTAATGAAATCTTAATTTAATTTTTTTGGAAAACAAATTATATTATGCATGCCCTAAATAATTATTTTAAAATGATAAATACCTGCACGTCCGCCTCAATTGGCATTTCAGTTGTGAATGCTTAAAATGGGATACTAAATCAGCTTTCTGCAAAATCTTCTGATTGGTTAAGAGAGATGTACCCAAATACGCATGTAAATTAGTGAGGTCATAAGAAAGGTCATGTCACAAGTCATTTAGAATACTCGTTTCCTACTGTATCGGAGATACAGGGCGGGGCCCGGCTCGAGCTATCGCTCTCGCCTCAAGCCCCGCCCTGTATCTCCGATACAGTAGGAAACTCGTACTCTAAATAATACCAAATGTGCTTTTTTATTAAAAATATCAACTAGTATCTAACTATTTCCAAAAGAAAATGATTTGGTAATATATTCTTAAGTAAAATGGCACATAAAAAGGGCCCATTAAGCATTGCTTAAGTGCACTTGTCCTTTGTTCAAATCATTGGTTTTGTAAAGCTTCTTTGGACAAAGTGCAGTAACTTGTCTTTTGTTGCTTATAAGGTCAGCGATATGGTCCCTAAGACTCTCTTTTTTAAAACATTTATTCATTTCCAAGACTATTTCAGAATATGGTGATGCTTTATACCCCAATTTTAGTGGAAATATCATCTACCCCCCTTATTTCAAGAGCTAGAATTAGGGATATTTTACTACAGTGTATTTGGCACTGGAATTAAAATGATTAATCAATTGCCATTGAATTGTTCTTCATATTAAACAAAGATTATATGGTTAAAATGCATTAATATTAAATAGTTGTAAAATGTAGGCAGGAATCGGGAGTTACCAGGCCTAGTTCTTTATGCATTTTCACTGTATAATCAATAGAACCCCGCCCTAATGCCAGAACCCCTGACCCTGAGGTCATGAAATTCAGAATTTTGGAAGAGACAGCCTTATTCAACATTACTATGAACGTAGTTAGTTTATTTAATACCCAGGACAGAGAAGAAGATTTGTAACGTGTAGGGGGACGGATTAGAGCCAAAGCGGCCTCCCTACAACACTCAGGGATCGAGTCTGATAAGAATCAGACCTTAGGGACAGAACTAAGACTGAGTCTCTTATGTGCGCTGCCAAAATATACAAATATGCTCAACGTATTTACAGACTAAATATATTCAACGGGTTGTACAAAACTTGCTAAGAAATCATACTCAGGTAACAAACAGCAGATCGAAAACCAAACCAGTTTCTTGACAGACGGAATTGGTATATAATAAAAGTTACCTCCCTTGTCTATATATCTTCATGTTAACGACATTCATACACTTAGGTCTTTATTTCAACAGGGTAGGTTAATTTAAAATTGTTAGATTGAATAAATAATTAATTAATCAAGGGCAGTTATTAAAAGTCCTTCATTCTAAAATGACTTTCCTATATGTTATTATGATGAGTGCATGTGCACTTAAGATCTTCAATACAACGCGGCGAAAAACCACTGGACGGAAATAGATGTGTTTATGTAGTTCGACGAAATAATATCCTTCCAAATCTTCAGTAAGTTTGATATTTATCTGAAAGATTTTTTCTTATCAAAACCAAAATCTAGAAAAAAATCAAATATGCATGATTATGCAGGTAACAAATACACATGGTAACATTAGTTACGCACGGGTAATCAAAACCCACGGCCCACGTGTTTTGATTGATGAAACATGTAGAGTTGGCTATTAAAACAGTTTTGGAACAAACACAAGTTATTTATCTGCCGATTTTAATTAAAGTAAAGCGTGATAATTATAATAATTGAATGATAAGTACTTACCGTAATTTCTGAAATGACCATGTTTTGACGATACATGTGTATAAACCTCTCGTAGTCTATTCCTAAATTTCAAAATAAAATATCAGATTATTTTATAAAAAATTATTCACTGTTTCTTGAATTCACGGATTTATCAACACCGTGAATATAGCTTTATTAACACCGCGAGTTATTTTCCCCCTATACAGTATACAGACTTTTTGTTTATATATTCAACGTATTTGACAAAACGTGCTAAGAAATCATACTAAGGTAACAAAACAGCAGACGAAAACCAAACCAGTGCTCTACCACATAGACAGACACAATAGAACAAGACACAGGGTATATGACACTTATATCAAACACGGTAAAGCAACAGTCATACACTTAGTTAGTATGACCCAGATTCCAGCACCCTCAATAGGCCACGAATCAACAAAATTTTTTGGACAGGACAAAACAGTCCAACAACCCTATTGTCTAATAATAGTTAGATACGGGTGTTGCTAAAAAGTTTCAGATGCTGCAATTTCAGCAAAGGAATGCAGAATGGAACAGAAAACGGAAAATATTATTTTCTATTAAATCATTTAAAATACATAAATTTTCTCAGAAACGACATTCAATCTGTATTTATACATACCTACATTTTCCAATCACTCCTTAATAAATACAAGTTGATTAAGTCATGTTAAGTCTATGAGCACTATAATGAAAACCGCTGACATAGTAGTGACGTAGCATCGCTTTTGATGCTGAAGAGAATTTTCCGGTTGAAAAGTCGAACTTGACGAACCAAAAAAAGATAATTGAGGATAAATTCCAACTCCAATTTCTTTCAGTACTATTTTTTATGCCAACTTACTTAAGATTAATTTCACCCCGACCCTAAAACATTTAGAGTTTTTTTTCCGATCAGGTCTGAAAAGTTGCAATTAAAGGGGAAAAATAAACATCCTATTAAATTCCTTTGCAAGAAATGTTTTCTTATATTTCAGCTATAAATTCATATTTAAATTTCTCAATTTGCAAATCATGCCACTCATGGAATTATAGGGGACCAGGACCCCTCTCCTTTTTGTGACCAAAATATAAATAAGATTAATAAATCAATTTCTTGCATGACTGAGGGCACCTAACTATGACCTTACTGCCCTCCTTTTCAAGATTTCTGGATTCACCATGCATGCATAATCTGAATGTCAAAACTAGTTTTTTTTTCTTTACTGATACACGGTGTATATTTTTCCTTCAACCTATTTCAGAACAAGATTTTAACATTGTTTATAACTGAGCATTCTTACAAAGAAATAATTTGAACGAAACGTTTGACAGATTGATTTTACTCAGGACTTGAAGTTTTTATATACATCTATCACAATATGTATTTCATTGACCATCGCATGTACATGTGCAAGTTCTGGAATGTACACTTTTTGTTGATTATATCACATTTTACCTTAATTTTTCATCATATATGACTTTTATATCATGAATAACGCTTTTTATGTCTGATATATATCGAATCAAGGTTATTTGCTTGACATTTATTTTCCGTTTTCCGTTCCGTTCCGCTTTCCGTTCCGCGTTTTAGCAACACCCGTTAGATACTAGGAAATATAGAGTTTTACCCCCCCCCCCCAATCTTCCTAACTCAAGTACTGATGTACATACAATCAACCTGACTACTTCTGCATAAACCTAAATGCATCTGCCTATCTAAAGAGCCTTCTCTGTTCTGCTCAAACCGCGTGCTCGGCACTCCCTACATCTACTTAGACCCTAGGTGTTACACGCTCCCTTAGGATAAAATAGATAAACCGTCCATGCGTATTTCGTTGGACGCAAGGTAGCAAATACTATTTATTCACTACCAATCTCAAAATCTAATACACAAGTATACTACAATGTTAATGCGCAGGTTAGATTATCCAACAGATGCTAAGAATTCACTAAAATAAGAGAGTTAAAGAACTGAAGTCGAATAATTTGTAACGTGTTGACTGTTGAGCGGAATAATAATAGCAATCGGGGATCGTACCTTGTCGATTCAAGGTTTTTGGGGATGATTTCCAATATAATATAATTTTTCTTAATAAATGATTGTCAAATGATTGATTACAAAGGCCTGCAAAATATACAAATAAATGGCCAACCTTATCTAGGTTAATAATCACGTTAATATTGAATAGAGAATCAAATAATTACAAATGATTAAGAAAATGGCAGTCGGTAGGCAATCCCTAACACTGGCCAACCTCGGACTGACCCTTGTACTGCAGCCTTAAAAAGGACACAGTCAGTACAAGTGACAGCCCTTCAACTGCTGTGCACACTGCTAGCCTTATTCAAGCAGACACACTGTACGCAACAGCCTGGTTGCCAGACGGGTCAACAAGGTTAATTACAAGTGTGGTGGCTAACCTCCGTCGCTGGTTAGCCTCTGAGTGGCTTGCCACTCGAAAAACACAACAGCCTTTATTTATTACTTTTCTTGTAGACTAGACCTTTATTTTATAAGGTCGACTTCTTCTGTAAGCTGACGTTATAGTCTCACTTACTTATATCGCTGTCTGTTCACACACGTCTTGTACTCTCCACAGCTTACACTGGAATGAATGCTCGATACAGCGATTCAGCCTTTATATACTTTTTAAGGCGGATGTTTACGTCGACATCCTAATCATTGAATCTGAATAAAAGCAATATAAATTTCCGGAATACTACAAATTCGGGTACAGTTTAATTGACAAAAATAGTTCAATGTAAATTTAGACTTTTATGGTCGATACTGCGAATTCCGGAATACTTTCGCGACAGATTTTAAGAGGCAGTCCACCGAAAAACCAGGCAGTATTGTATTAATAGGCGGCACATCGAATGTGACGAATATTTGATATTTTATTGAAAACAATATCAATGTAGTCCAAATGGAATAATGTAATCGAAGATTTGTTTTAAAATTGCTTATTTAGTAAAATATCCTTTTGTTTCGTGTTCTTGAATTCCCCTATATAAACCATTGAATTTAGGTCAGAAACAACGAACTGTAATTTCCAATACTTATTTAACAGAACTATAATTCATGCTGAACTAAATCTAGAAATATTTCGTCTTTCAGTTTCAAAAATAAAATGGGTGGGCAAAACACTTTTGATAGTAGTTTTCTGTCAAAATATATCGACGTTTTTATGAAATTTTGCGATGTAAGAGTTATCTCCCGTGGCATCGGTAAATCTGCTAAACACCTTCAACTATCGAAATCCTAGTAAAATATTTAGAATATATACACAAAATAAAATTATTTAACAAAAAATTACTACTTTATTTTCAAAATAGAATTCATTTTCGCCTCCAAACGTAATATTTAGATTAAGATTGGCAGTATTATTCAGGTTGAATCCACGTTTCCATTGATGTATCAGTGACGTCATATACCTGACTAATATTGCGTCACAATTAAATAGTTACAAGTTTTCCAAAGAAGTTTGTAAATTCTTTGCATAAAAGCGCAAATAAAACGATTAAAAATAAATAATTTCTCTTTTTCTGTTCAATTACTTTTCAGAGTGCATCATCCTACTTATTAAATAATCATATATTTTTATATAAAATGTATTTTTTTTCACGGGCGACGTCTCAGCTAGAAGTCCCTTTTGAAAAGTAATTTTGTACATGTCCGAGAACAAATTTTTAAAACTGATTTACTAGGCTATGCGTACAAATAATTAATTGTTTATATTGAATATTTCTTATAAAATTGGGATGTGAAGAGATTTTATTTTCTTCTGATTATCAAGGAAAGATGAATATTTTAGATTTACGCAACATTTAATTCAAGTCAGCGGAGTTGAGATGTTTATTTCATGATATTTGTACACACACACACGCACAAAAAAAAAAACATCAACAAACAAACAAACAAAAAAAGCTTTTGATTATATTTATCTATGCAGTCAAACCAAAGTAAACGATCCGCGGTACGATTAAAAATATTTTATTAAAAAAGTGAAAAATAAGATTTATTTAAAAAATATTTATTGAGGAAAATTACTGTTGAACTCCCCACTTCAATTTGCCGCTAAAACAGAAGATTTCGTGGGCGTGTTTTTTGTTTTGTATTGTTTTTGTTTGTTTGTTTGTTTGTTTGTTTGTTGTTGTTGTTTTTTTTTTTTTGGTTAAATTTGGTGATTGAAACAATCACATACTCACATTTAATATGAAGTTTAAAAATGTGACCATGTTGGCCAATTCTAAAATGTTTTCCCATTGATGAAAGTTTTTTTTTAATATGCCGCCTTGCCCCTCCCCCCCCCCACCCCACCCCGTCCCGGCTTTTTGCTTGCGATTTCTAGGCTCTTAAATAATGATACTATATATATGAAATAACTTATTTTCTTGTTAATATAAAATTAAATTTTATAAGATGAAAATATAGGGGAAACGGCTTTCATAGATGACAGGTTAAAAAAATTTGGATAAAGCCGAGACTGTGCACATTTAAATATTTTCTGCATTTAGGTACGTGCAAGTATATTTTCGCCAATGATAGAATTGAACTCTTTAATTCACAAGAGAATTAAAAAAAACTTTAGTTGGAAATAAGATATTTAATAAAGATAAGCTGTTTACGTAATAGTTAGATCATATTAAGTAAAATTTTAGTGATTAACCCTTTGTGTGCTGACTTGTTTTACGTGCGCTGTAACCTCAGGACTGAGTTGTTTTGTAAGATCAACAAAATTATCACAATGGTGTACTAAAATGCAAATATCTAAAATTGTTGACAACCAATTTGCTTGAAATTTGGCAAATATATAGCAAATGTTGCGTTTTTTAATCTATACTATTTTTTTTTAAAAATCTAATATTTTATGTTGCCATGGAAACCAAATTTTCAAAGAATTTATTTTAAAATGACTTTTTAGCATTTTAACTATATTTTCAGAGAAAATATTGCACTTTGATGAAAAAAAAAAAAATAAATCGCTTTAAAAATTCAATTTTAGTTTAATATTATGCAAAAAAAAAAATAATTTAAACAATAACTCAATGATAAAGTCAATGTTACATATACCGTTATGTTGTGAAAAGTCATTGTATACTTATCTGAGTAAGGGATATATTCATGTAGGTTTAAGTGAATTCTGATTCAAGTTAATGGATTTTTTTCAGATTTTAACTAAAAAGAGTATAAATTGAAGATTCAATTAGCCTGTTAATATAAAACCAGTGATTATTTTAAGAAATAGTGGCAATCATATAAGAAAGTATGATCCTCAAAGAATATGCAGTTTTCGAGGTTGGGAAATCTTGGAGCAAATTGGCACAACAATGAACTAATTGCTGTTACTAGTATTCATTTTCAAATTAAAGCTGTCAATATGTTAAATAAATTTAAAAAAAAAACAAACAAACATTTACACTAAGTTATAGAGGTCTTATTTTCTAATGACTGGTATCTAACAGCCCTAAATATACTCTAGTAACTCTCAAACCTTTTTTTTTATTTTGCTTTTATTGAAGAAAATGCATTTCTCCATGTTATTCGTAAAGTTAACATATTCATCAACTTTCCTCCCACAGTACTTCTCACTCTGTAAGAAATGTGGCATTTATTTTAGAAGTTTTATTCCTGGCTGGCAACAGTAATTGCCAGCAGGAAAACTAGTACTTTAAATTTTAGAAATTTAAGCACCTTTAATAGTCATTTATAATGTTTTCAAAAACGACTTCATTCAATGTGGTCACTGGTGAATAACAGTTTTGATTTTTTTCAATTGATTTTAGTTAATGATGGTTGACAGATATGTACCATAATATCAATCAATATATTATGAAATACTTTTACTTTTAAGTTTATGCAAGTCTAATGGTATGGGTCATGGATATAGGCCAAGTAAGCTCAGTCAGTAGAGCATCTGACCGGTGATGCAGGGGCCCCTTCTTAGATTCACGGTCCAGCCATACATTTTCTCCTCCCTTGTTACATATTTGATGCTATTGACCCCTCTGGATTTGCAAGTGAAAGTCCTGTCAGGGGCTAATAAGAATTTGGGTTGTGTCTGTAAGGATAAAGATAACTTTAAGGAGGGATACTCCCCAGTATGTAATGGTTGTGCTATGGGTATCAGTTACCATACATTTTCTCCTAACCTATTACACAAGTTTTAAATGTGCCTGAATTTTTACTTCAACAAAAAATATTACATGTATTCCTAATACTGTATATAGGGAAATTTTCGCCCCTGTTTTATTTTTGTCCCTTTCACCCTCTCCTTGATTGGGCGAATTAAAATTACACCTCATAATTTCTTAAACAGAACTATGACTTGGCGAATTTAAAACGGGGAAAAATTGTTCACAAGTTCAAAAGGGCGAAAATAACACGGGGCGAAAATAACCCTGTATACAGTAATGAAATTTATATTTTATTTCCACTATGGGATTTCTTTGTATTCTTAGTAACTATTCATATTTTCATATTTAAAAATAAACATATCTTTGGAGACCAAAATGTAATCTTTGTTGATAAGTAATTGTACAGGAATTTGCATTTTTGAAAAAAAAAATTTGACCATCATTAAAAAAAAATTCTCACAGCAAATCTTAGCCTTTTTTCTGTATTCATTTACTGTTACATATCTAGAAGGGATGGAATGTAGAAGCTTCTAGGGCCTTGTAAATTTGTAAACTAGAGGACATATTACATATTAATAGGTGAAAACTTGTACAGTGTGTACTTTGGAGTTTGAGAAGTACAATTCCTACAGTAAAACTCAGTTATAACGAAGTCACTGGGACCTATGAAATTACTTCACTATAACTGTAATTCGTTATAACTGTATAAGAAATCAATTAAATTTATTTAGCTGGGTATCCAAATTGACTTCGCTATATCTGTAAATTCGCAATATTTGTGTTCGTACTAAACGAGTTTTGCTGTATTACCCAGTCTTTATTGTAATTTATTGAACAGACGTACATGCAAGTCCATACGATTTACAAATTACTATTCTAAAGACTCTGATTTCCTTCTTCATAATGCCTACAAAAATGACAATTCATCTTAATTTTAAACTGTAGAGATACCATTTATTTAACCAGTGAATTTTATAATTTTGTGTGTGCATGTATAGGTTGGGGCAGTCTCGCTGTTTTTGGTTTTTAATAAAATAGAAATAAAAGTGGAGGAAATGTGCAATTTAATCCACATGCTTTATTCTGGCAAAAGTCTATTTTAAAGAAAAAGAAAATTTTTCCCTGATACATGTTCTTAAACTTGGTTTTAAAAAAATTCTGATACATGTAGTACCAATTATTTTCACTACTAATTAGGTCCCATGCAAACTAGAGTATGTAAATGCCTTGAAGAAATCTAACTCTAAGATACCAAAGCTCCCGGAACATATTTTGGTTTTGAAATTATTGAGAGTCTGTATAATCCTTTATCAAGGAAATAAAAATGGTATTTTATTACTTACTGAAATAAAACAAATACCACAGTTTACACAAATGACAGTCATTTCAGGGAAAATCAGCACTTCAATTTTTTTTTCATCACTTTTTACCATTTTCATGTTTATGCACATGATCAAATGCATCAATGCATCTTTTCTGATAACTAGCTTACATTTGAAGACACTATATAGAAAAAATCAAGTTTATTTTTAATTTTTAATTGCGCTAAAAATTTTATAATTTATCATATACTGTTATAAAAAAATATTTGCAAGTTTTCCCAAATAGATGGAACATCAAGCAGCTTTAAATCAGAATTTTTAGGTGTAATTAGGGCCACTTAATTGACTCAATGATTGTCAATTATAAAATTCATATTGTGTATATTTCGAATACCTGTATCATGACTTAATTTTGCTTGATCACAAAAATATGTTGATGGATATATATTCTCTATATATCTCTTTTGCACTCACTTATTAATGCAATAACTCATTGGAAAATTTTCTACAATGTTAAAGGTCCTCCACATTTATTACTTTTATTAGAAACCTTTTTTATCTTTCAACATTTTTGAAATGGGTCTTTAGATTTTTAAAAAAACTTGTTTACTTATTTATTTGTTTATTTATTGTTAAAAAAACAAATGCTTTTAATTAACAAGAAGCTTCAAATTATTTTTGTTAACCTTTATTTCAAAGCAAAGCTTGATTTACGTATGTAAACAACGTGCACAGCCACTGAGTAAAATAAAAACGTCTGTGACTTGCCAGGTTCAATCTCGCGCATTATTGTTTTCATTTAGACGATGTAATGTATGTCTACTTACAAAACACCAAATAAACAAATAAAAACTACCGTATGTCCAAAAATATAAAACTTTGCCGACCAAATAAGCTCTCGATATGCTTCAGACTGAAGTTCTGTAGCATGTGCATCTACTTTCGTTTTAACAGGAAGAACTTCGCAAGGTTAAGGTCAAGTCAAGTTAACCAGAGTTTTTTTTTTGCTAAAATATCAAAATTTCTAAGTAATTTTAAGTATACTAACACAAATTTATTAGAATTATTGATATTTAACTATTTTTGGATTTATTTCTTTATTTTCCTTTATATTTGAGCAAGTTTGTAGATATTTATTACATGCGCGTTTTTTCCCTGTTTCCAAAAATAGCGGACTGACTTTCATCGTAACAAACGCCAAACAACTTCACTTTAAATCACAATTTCACAAACAGTTAGCATATTTTCACATCTTAATTACCTATTTTTCAATGTGTTGTAGTTGTATAATACATTTTGATAGATTCTGAATAATTCACAGCTCATTTATATGTTTTATACAACGTTTTATGTGACGAAGCGCTAATTTCAGACTCGGACCCAACATATTGGGTTCCCGCACGCAAGCGTTTGTGACGTCAGACCCAATATATTGGGTTCCCGCACACAAAGGGTTAAGAAGGGGCGGAGGGAGCGAAGCGACCGAGCCCCCTTCTTAATCACTAAAATTTTACTTAATATGATCTAACTTACTTAGAACCTATCGCGCTTTTTCATTGGCTAATAAATCAGTCCGCGGAGTTACTGCATTGACATAAAATCTTAACAATTAAGTGATTAACTTAATAGGAAATTTAGCAGCTGCTGATTGGAGGAAAACGCGGGTTAGGTTCTAATCTCAGTTGTTGCATAATGCATGTACAAATACTTGTTTTTTTAATACCGAGTATCAAGAAATCAAACAGATGTTATACATGATTGTAATCTTCATGTACGTAAAAGACATTAGTATTTTAAATAAATTGTATAAACATTTGAATCCATGGATAAAATAATTTTAAAACAGTTGACTAACTGAACAGAAATAAAAGACAAGCATATTTTTTTCTGATACATTAAATGCAGAATATTTCTAGTTTTATATTTCTAGTAAAAACCGATCCCGATTGAAATAAAACCGATCCCGATTGAAAATAATGCAAAATGTGTAAAGTTATAAAACTAAAGACAACTGCCACCCATAAGACATGTACAAAAATAAATCAAGTAATTTTTTGGCCATATTACAACAAAAGAGCCAAATTTAATATTACAATTATAGTATTTCCTTCTTTATATATATTCCGGTCGGGAGGTTTAATTGTGAAAAATTGTAAAACATAGGTAAATTTGACTCCTTTTAATTCTCTCAATATAAGGGTGCCCACTGATTTTATTGAGTGACTCAATAGTTTGTACTTTGTATTCATAATAACATGAGAAAAAAAATCTGTCATTGAAATGTATTGGGTTTTATAACGTAATGAAAATTGGGTAATGAATTCAAAAAGTTACTTGCTAAACTCAATTTTGGACCACATATTTCTTTCTAAAGAAATATAAATTGGAGTCTTATTCATTACTAAAATTAAAGATAAGAGTCTATGGTATAAATAATATTGATAGACACATCCAGGTTTTGCGTATCTGGTACATATAAAACAAAATAAAAACGTAGTAATTTTTTTTACCCCCATGTTGACCTTTTTGCACTTAAAATTGAACAATTACCAAAAATAGGACTAGTGGAGCATTAAAATTTTTTTTGATGTTGTCATGTGTAAACACTTGCTTTAATAAGTCTACATGCAAAAAATAATAAAAATCCATGACATGCGATGTGCCACTCATTGCCTGATTTTCAGTGGACTACCTCTTAATATTAACTGTAATTAAAAAAATTAAATTACCGTCTAATTTAGTAGACTTGAAATGCACAAGGCATTCTGTGTTATTTTCCATTGCCCTGCCCCGTGACATCAAATTTTATTATAAAAAAAATAGTCCCTTAAAAATAAGAAACAAATTTAATGATTGTTCGTTTACTGTAGTCAAATAACAACATTTATGAAATAAACAATAAAAGAATTAAATTATGATCAAAGCAATCTTGTTCACGTAAATTATATATGTGACCTAGATTTAGGTTGTCGGAAGCACAAACACATGTATAGGCCCTAGACCACTTCTCCACCGCCTTATCGATTACAGTGCGAAGAGAAAACGGGAGTTGGTCAGGAAACCGATTTGTGTGGATGTTAAAATAGCAGAGGAAGTTGAGTTGCATACGAATGTTAAAATAGCAGAAGAAGTTGAGTTGCTTACGAATTCGGATGGTAATGATTGAGGGACAATGTCTGTATCAGATGATGGAGTGTGGCTGTGCCGATTTCTAAACTTGCTCCAGATAGGCTGTTTACGGAGCACTTGGCCTCGCTGATAGTGGACGTCATTGCGCTAGTGACTTGCTTTTGATCCGAAGATAATTAAGTCTTCCGTCTTCACGGAAGACCTTATAGTTATTGTACTGTTTCGTATTATTAGGTCTTCCGTCTTCACGGAAGACCTTATAGTGATTCTACTGTTTCTTATTATTAAAGGCTTCCGTCTTCACGGAAGACCTTATAGTGATTCTACTGTTTCTTATTATTAAGGTCTTCCGTCTTCACGGAAGACCTTATAGTGATTCTACTGTTTCTTATTATTATTATTTTTCTGACCATCTAATTTTGTGCACGCGATTTCTCGAAGACTACTCGATGGATTTTCATGAAGTTTACGGAACAAGGTGTTGTTATCTGAAGTTATTTTACGAGAGATTTTTTGAAATTTCTCTCCGGTGCCAAGTTACGGACAATTTTCTGATTTTAAAATGCAATTTTGTCTGCAGTTAATCTCAAGAACGGTAAAAGATGTCAATGTGAAACTTTCAGGGATTATAGATCGTGATAGATACTATCCAGGACGCGACTTTTCGTTCGTTGTCAATACTTCCTGTCGTTAGAAGAAGCGAATTAAAAAAATCTTATTTTCTAACTTTTTTGTTTTCCATTATTTATTACTGATTTTTGGAATATTAATAGAAACCCTTTTATATAAGCTTACTATATAAGTTGTTTGAATATTGGTTAATCTGAACGC
>NW_026923412.1:0-21485 GCF_032062105.1 Saccostrea cuccullata | reverse complement strand
TTAAAATCTGCAAAATATTTCAAGAAATTTTTATGAGTCCAGGTGAAAAATTTCAAACTCCCAATAATCCTTTGCGGTGCATGGCAACATGGTGACTAAAACATAGCAACAACTTACTTGAAAAATTAAAAACAATGATTTTATGCAATATCCATGCCACAAGTATTAAATTATTGTTTGTGTCTTATTTAGTCAAAAGGACTTTTTATTTCATGTCATACTTTCATCACAATTAAACAGCTATAATAGTACTTCCCATTTTGTTAGAAACTTTTGAGAAGTTCAGAATTTAATATTTTTTCACTGAACTGAAGATACTAGCCAGTACAATCATAAGCTGTGTATGGGTTTTGATAGTATATAACTTTGCTCCCCCCATTGTTCACACCATTAAACATATTTCTGTATACAGGGAAATTTTCTCCCCCATTCTATTTTTGCCCCTTTGACCCTTGTCACTAGTGGGCAAATTTAAATTGGGGCGAATTCAAAGAAAACAGTATAAACCAACAGTATCTTAAACATAATGTGACTTGGCGCATTTAAAATGGGGAAAGTGTAAAAGGGCAACATTACATGGGGTAAAATAACCCTGTATGTATACAGTATTGTGTAAGTTTAAAAACTGTATTGTTTGAAACAAAAATAGGCCCAGAAATATATTCCAATTCATAGGAGTGAAACGTTTCACTGCGGTATCGGTTCACCACGGTAATTTATGAAATTTATATCTTCTATTCATTTTGCACATTAATTATTTGACAAAATTAATTAAAAGGAAGCATAAAACAACATTGGAATTTGTTTCTCTCTATCAAAATGTATTGTACCGAAAATAATCAAACCGAGACCAAATTTTACGATACGTATCAAACCGTGAAGGAGGTGTATTGTTTCACCCCTACCAATTCAGTCATCCATTTTTTGTTTGTATCATTCTGTCCTTAAGTTATCAATCAAATTATTTTACCTTCTTCTTCTTCGTGTGTGATCATTTTGCATCTTGATGCAACAAGGTCGGGATGCTTGGTTCTGCATGATCTACATATTCCTACAAAATGAAGCAAATCACTCTGAAAAAAATCCTGGCTGCAAGAATTGTAATAAAGTTAAGATAAATTGATTTGCATTCAAAAATAAAGAAAAAATTAAAAATTACTTTTAAAGTTAAGATAAATTGATCTGCATTCAAAAAAAAAATCTTGCATCTAATTTTTCACTGAATCAAAGAAAGGACTTTTAAAAAATCACAAACACACTGACACAGAAAATTCTAGCAATAGCATTACCACTTCCAACAGGGACTAAGACTTGAAACAGGTAAAATATTTCTCTAGACAAATTGAAATCAACAGCTCTGTCTGGTTTCGACTTTCCATTGTGGAGTGGATAGCGGCATGTAGTACTGGGCTGTCTCCAATAAATCCCTAAGGAATCGCGATGACAGCGGCATATCAAAAGCAGTCGTCTGCACGACTCTTCAACATCAAAAAATCCTGACCTATACAGTAAAAGGTCAGTTTCGGTAGCCGACGTCTTCAAATATGGAACTTTTAGATACCGTAAATGTCCGGTAATATCTTTTTTACAACTGGCAAGTGATGTCAAGTCCCCAGTACACTGGCCACTTTTATCAAAACTACACTTGTCGGCCATATTTGTTTTCTGGGTTACTGCTATAGGTCCGGGCTAAATAATTAATTTTTACTAGAAATATATTTTTTTTAATTTATTTGAAAAAAACACGAAGAATAATAAAACATATTCCAAAAAAAAAAATACTAAATACTTTCTGTGATACAAATTATACATGTTCCGATCATTTTTCGTTCTTTATGTCAAGGGAGATAACTCAAAACACAGTCTTTTCTAGATGCTTCTGTTGGTAAATTCTGTAATTTATCATGAATATCCCAACAATTTTTTTTTCTTATTTTTTTCATTAAATATTTTTCTCCAAATATTGCCATTAAATTCCCCCTAGAATACATTGTATTAGAAATCATTTACATTTTTAAAAGGTACGTTTTCTATAGATTATATAGTAGTCTTAAAAAGTGAAAAAAAACTCTGTTTAAGCAAAAAAGAGCCGTTTTTCATAGAATTCACCCTTAATATAAAAAAATGGGAGTATTTTCTCTTTTATTGTTGAGTATTTTTAAAAATGCGTCGAAATGCATGTGCCGACGCTACTATAGCGATTGCCTGATATCAGCATGGACAGCCTCTTAATTGATTATATATTATTTTAGACGGCAGGATAGTCACTGCCATTTTAGTGTTATTATCTCTACACACAAAAAAAAAAAATTCTATAAAAGTCTTGTAACTCTTCCATAGTCCTAAAAGAGTTAAATAAATATTCTTTTAACAAACTCTTCATACAATTAAGGTAATAATAAAAGCTTGAGTATCGCCAGCTACCTCATGATATGATATGTATCACAATATATAAATGTAATACATCATGTATCACGATATAGTTGTCAACTATAAATAAACTGGTATCTATCTATATTGCCTACCTCTATAAGAAATACAAGTAGAGCTTTTCAAAAAAGCTTACCGTCTTTAGCAACAATTTTAAACAGTAAACAGATCTATACTTAACAGGCCGTATAATTCTTTTGAATTTCTTGATTTTGTATTTCTAAATTAGCTTTATACGGACATTAGCCCTACCACGGTTGTCGCTCGGTCATCTCCGTAAACTTTGACTGGCCGAGAGCTTTCGGCAAACCTCGGTTGATTCCCATTCACTCTTCAAACAAGAAAGGGGAAAAGAATAATAACAAATTGTTAAGCCTGCAAGCAATAACTATCAAATTTTATTTATAATGAAATTAAAGAGACCTTCTTATTTATTGCTATAAAAAAATATCATGTTATCAAGAAATAATTACTGCTGATTTTGTTGTTCGTTTTGTCATTTTTTTAA
The DNA here is from genome assembly GCF_032062105.1 of Saccostrea cuccullata. Classification (NCBI taxonomy): domain Eukaryota; kingdom Metazoa; phylum Mollusca; class Bivalvia; order Ostreida; family Ostreidae; genus Saccostrea; species Saccostrea cuccullata. The sequence goes on along the minus strand of NW_026923412.1, from coordinate 18,547 downwards.
GATTGGAAATCTTGCAAAATTGTTAAGTCGTACGAAAAATAGAACATCAAAAAGTTATCTCCCTTTCCTTGAACAGCATTTCAACCAATGAAATAATTGAAAATTTTCTCATCATGCAATTTCTACCAATCACAAAAGAGAGGAAGTGCATAGTCCGAAGACTGTAAAAAACTTCAACTATATAATACCGTCTTCCAAGGAAGACGGTAATCATTGCATGAAGAAATTATGTCAACTATTTACACAAGAGGCTAACAAACTGTTAGCATTGTAGTTCTTGAGAAGAAAATTTTTAAACATTTTTCAAATATATTCCTATGTTAAACTTTGCACCCCTCTTGGGGTCCCAGTATAATTTAGAATCTACATTATTTAAGGACGCTTGCAAAGTAATCTCACAAATTGAAGCATTGTAGTTCTCAAGTAGAAGATTTTTAAATATATATTACTTCTATGTTAAACTTTGAACCGTCTTGGGTCCCAAGCATTCTTAAGGGGTAACTATTTTAAAAATACTGAATGTACATTATCCAAGGCTGCATGCATAGTAATCTCACATATTGTAGCATTTTAGTTCTCGAGAAGAAGATTTTAAAACATTTTTCCTATGTATTTCTATGTTAAACTTTGAACCCCGCCTGGGGCCCCAGTTTTTGTCCGGGGGTCACAGTTTTTAAAATCTAGGATCTTCACTATATAAACAAGCTTTTTTAAATACATTGACATTTCTGGTACAGTGGTTTTTGAGAAAAAGATTTTCAAACTTTTTTACTATGTATATTTCAGTGTTAAACTTTCACCCCGCCTGGGACCCTAGTTTTTAATGTTAAGTCTTAAATTAATGCCCTATAGGGTCACTTCGTCAATTTACTTTACAAGTAAATTTAAACAACTTCTAAAAATAGTTAACTTCTTTATTAATAGTAATACACGTATTATTTATTTCCTTATAATGATAGAAACTTTTTGTTTACATGAAACAGTTTTAAAATAGCCCCAAAACCACCGCCTATTTTACAGATTATCAATTTTCCCTAAATACACAGGGATTTATCTAGCTATTTTGTTTTACTACCGTTTTATATGTAAAGGGGAAAAATGAGAGCCGCAGGCTCGATCTGAGCGCCGGAGGCGCGAGTATTCTAGGGGGGTCCTGGGGCATGCCCCCCCCCGGAAATTTTTTAAATAAATGGAGCAAAATCCTGCATTCTTAGAGCTTCTGAGGGTCATTTGTAGACCTTTACAAAGGCCAAAAAAGCTTCACTTTTGAGACAAAATATTAAATAACAAAAAAAAAAAAAAAAATTAAACCAGGTCAGTACTTTATTTAATTTTTTCTCTCAATATCTATCACAAATCAATTCTGTTTTTCATGTTTCACTACTAACATTGTTTTTGTTGTTACTCCATTCTTCCTATTCATAGTGATTTAACAGTCTATCCCAAAAGCACCGGTCCGTCGGACAAAACAGGTGAAAATCTGATTGGTCCGATGCATTATCTAGTAAATTCGGTCCGTTTGTCCGAGGTTCGTTTTGGTTGGATTTCAAATTTTTTATTTCGATTTCGTCATGTAGACGCTTAATCTTAAACCAAAAGACACTTTTAAAAACCTATTGTATTTGTTGATTGTGATTTTAAAACTAGCTACTATAAAAAATAATGTTTGTTACCCATTCAAATTATCCACGAGTGGATATTTTCTGACAATCAATCAGCCGATTCCATTTATTTAAATAAAAAAATTAACTTGTAACTTTTACTAACTTGAGACATAAAATATGTCAATCTACTTTACAAATTACCTTAAATATTAAGAGTAATCATTATTCTAACAACAATTTCCCCCTACAACTTTGTGAAGTGTGTTTTCTGCCGCTAGGTAGCCATTTTGGATGCCATGTCGGGTGTCCACTGGAAATATGACACCTGGTATTCAGTCCAGGGATGTTTGGCCATATATAAGCAAAAAAAAAAAAAGAAAAAAAAAGAATTCCTGACCTAACGACTCTTATTTTTTGGGGAATGTTACAGGAAAAAAAATTAAAGCTTAATGCATGTTTACTGATTCATATGCCATGAAAAAACATCGTGGTGATCATTATATGAAAAAGTTTTGGACCGGTGAAGATTCGTTTGGTCCTGTGAAATTGTGTAAACTGTCTGTCCGAATGTCCTGTGGCGATTTTTCTTTTTCGCGAAGACTGATTTAAGCTCCATCTTACTCATCTACACTTTTCTTAACTCTGCAATCGCATATATGTATATATTTTGACATCATGGACATGGCACATGTTTACCGATCAATATCAACTAGAAGCTTGAATAATCTACTCTCTCTTTTAAAAGCGTTTGAATGACTAGGATTGTGAATTAGGATATGCTGTTAAACTTCAATTGGACAAAAACGGAAAATTTCAGTACGATGTTTTAAATAACCTCCGTTTAATTGGAGACTTTTCTATCTGAAAAAGGGGAATTTTTTAACTTTTTCAAGAGGGGAAAGGTACCGTTTACTGGTAGTAAAAACAGCCTTGATAAATCCCTGATAGAAGCTCCATCTAAACCATGGCTCAGATAATGCCCCCCCCCCCCCTTGAGAAGAGAGGGAATAACAACACTTGAATGGCCAGCCCAAAGTCCTGACTTAGTTAGTTTATTTAATACCCAGGGGCAGAGAAGAAGATTTTCAAAGAAATCATGTATTTTCACTATATATAATCAATAGAGCCCCACCCTAACACCAGAACCCCTGACCCTGGGGCCATAAAATTCACGATTTTGGTAGAGGCACTTTTGCTCATCATAACTATGTACTTAGTTGGTTTATTTAATACCCAGGAGCACAGAAGATTTTCAAAGAAATAATGCATTTTCACTATATACTTATTTAGCCCCGCCCTAGCACTAGAACCCCTGACCCCAGGGCCATGAATTTCACAATTTTGGTAGAGGACTCATTGCTGATTACAATCATGCAAACAGTTTGACTGCTTGATGTCCAGGAGTAAAGAAGAAGATTTTTAAAGATTGCATTAATTTTAGTAGTTTTGCCACCTCAGGGGGGCAGGGATCATGAAATTCACAATTTTTGTTCCCCTTCACCCATAGATACTTTGTGCCAAATTTGGTTGAAATTGGTTCAGTGGTTGCAGAGAAGAAGTTGAAAATGTTCAAATGTTAACACACGACGCACGGCGGACGAAAACGGATAGCAATAGGTCACCTGAGTTTACTTAGGTGACCTAAAAAGCTAACCTTGTTACGGATACTTTAGATAGAATGTTCTATCGTTAAAATGATATTGTCCTACGGACCCGGTTTAACGATAGAATTCGTTCTGTGTATTCGTAATGTAGCAGAAAGAAACACCGGCGATAACTTGCATAGCAGGGTTCGAAATTAACTCATGTCCGTAAGTCCGAGACTAGTAAAACTTGTGTCGGACTAGCAGATTTTGTAAGGTACTAGTCAGCGCGGACTAGTGCAAATCCGGATATAAGTCTTGAATTTGTTCACATTTTATTAATTTTATTTTCAAGTCTCTCAGACGTTTGAATATAAACGAGAAATGCAACCGCGATAAAGCGTTTTCTACATTGTGATCAACAGACAAAGACGTGACCATGTGGAGATTTCTGAAAGTTGACAACGCTCTTTCTTTCACCACATGCTTCCAACTGATGTGCGGGCACATATTTCATTGAGTAAATTGATAAAATTTTAAAGATTTGTGTTATTCTTTTTACGTACTAGTGGGCGGACTAGTAGAATAATTTGCGGACTAGTGGAAGCTGGAAGTCACTAGTCCGTGCGGACTAGTGCTAAAAAAAGTTAATTTCGAACCCTGCATAGTGCATTTACTTGGAACAATCTAGAGAGTTCCGAATGTAAACATGGCTGGTAATTTGAATCGAGAGAAAAAATTGAGAAAATTAATTGGATTTTTCGTATTTATATGGATTACTTTTTGGGATAAAAGGCATAAGTAATCTCAAGAAGGTTTGTTTTGATTATTTTGGTAGTTATTCCCAGTGCAAATCATTTTATATTCTTCAAAATCGTTTCGGAGCGGATCCGCTCCGATTTGCTACATTACAAGTATATGGGACGTATTCTAACTGTGGTGAGGGCCTGTACCGAGACACAGTTAGATTATTCTATCTACGAATACTTATGACCCGAGACTGTATATTATCCTGTTATATATTTCAGTATACATTATCAGATTATGGTTACATGAAAATTAAAGAAGTTGCATTTACATATGCACATATGAATAGATAAATAGATACGAGCGAAAATTTTCTTTGGGCCGAGGTGTCTTTTACCTGGGCCAGTGTGTCATTACTTTTTGGCCGATCTGTCACAAATTGATAGAAAACAATCGATATAAAATTTACCCATTTTCTTCACGTAATCTTCCAGTTTCTGTAGGGCCTTTTTTTCGTGATCCATTTTCCCCTCCATCTTTCCGCCGACGACGTCCTTCAAAAATAGTATTCCAGGTTCGAAAATACGGGAAAAGTTTATGGCCAAAGGCCTTAAAGGAATGTTCCCGTCCATGATTAATTCATAATCACTCTCTGCATCTGTAAACGAATTACTTTTTATAGCATTACAAAGGCCGCCAAGTTTTATCAACCCAAACAAGACCCTTCGAAAACTTTGAGGGAATTTTAAGGATTGCAGAATTTGACTGCAATCATGGGTACGATTTGCAACACCGCTTTCTTCGGTTGCCATTGTTGGAAAGAGAGCGCCAAATCCCCGGATGAACACATGGCTTTGTTTTGAACAGAATATACTGAATGGGTAGGCGTTACCGGCCTGCCTAATTGAAGACCTACAGGTAATTGAAGACCTACAGAAGACCTACGGAAGACCTACAAAAATGGGGGATATATACAGCAAAACTGATATGATATTCTGATTAAGCATGTCCTAAATATGTAAAATACACAAAAAAGTTTTATAAAAAGAAGTTTTAAAGTGTATTTTTAAAGCTCGGTAAGGGGAACTATTTCTTCTCTCAGACGACCTACGGCGAGAACGATAACTCTGGATGACTTGTCTTGTAAAGAACAACACGCTCATTTAAATTGTGAAGTTTATAGGAAGAATAGGTATATGACAAAATAAAAAAAAAATTGCAAATGATTTTGTTGAGTTTTTTAATTATGAATTATGATAAAGAAATCAGCTGGATGATGAATTTTGATGAAGTTAAAAATATAAATAATTATCATGATTATTTCATTTATCAAATTGATATTCTACTTGAAATCTATAGTTAATATTTAATAAATATTGTAATTCTTTTAATATGTTTTATGGGATAAATATTAAATATTCAAGTTCAAATTATTGATATGTATGCTGTGGATTTGTCTCAATTAACCAATATTACTCTGTACCAAGGGCTTCGATCTTCACTAATTTGTTGTATACACAGTCACCCTGAGGATATATCCGTGTTTTTATTGCAATTATCAACACACCCCACTTGCTCTGATGAATGTTAAATTGCAGTCAACAGAGCAAAGATATAAAAAAAAATATTTATTTTATATCTTAAAAATGCTAGCAAGAATAAACAAATAAAATTATTGTGCATTTATTCAGAATATAACTTAATGAAATGAATTACGTTTTGAATTTTTTTTTTAATATTCAAAATGGTCATCTTTTTTCAATATAACACATTTATATGACATTCACAAGGAATATTTAATAACTTAATTAAATGTATATTTCCAGATAACATGCTGTAAGCCATGAAACAGGCACTAAAATATGAAACATAAGGTTTTATTTCTTTTACATTTTGAGCTAAAATATACATGTACATTATATCAATCTTGAAGATACCAGGTATATCATTCAATAATTAAATTAAAAGAAAATACACACTTTTTAAAATTGAATAAAATAATAAACATGCATGTTATCACACAAATGCATGCATTTTTTTTTTTTTTTAAATGATGCTTTGACTTGGGGGAAATAAGATTTTGAAAGTTATTATGTCTGTATTCTTCTTGAAAAATTACTTCAAATTCTTTTGACTGCAATTTTAAAATTTTCATTCTCTAAATAAATGCAAATTTCCAGATGTTATAAATGACATTACTAGGTATTATTAATACTAAGAACACAAATCATTCTATATTCTATCACAATGAATTTTTATTAATGACCAACAATTCAAACCTGAACTAAATATTATACTGATCTATTTATAAACACATATAAAATACTAAATATAACGTATATACAAGTGTATGTATTTATAATGATTTTATGATTGACATATGATGGTATTATAAATTATGTACAGTGTTTACAATTTTAATGATTTTAATAACTAATTATTTTTTTTTAACAAAATAGAATTGTATCTGACTGAATATTGCATTTTATTTTTTTTTTATCTTTGATTTATGTATATAAAGTTTCTCCAATGATTTTTTTTCGTCCTTTAATATTATTTTTTAATTACATTTTCTTGATATTTTTTGGTGAACAGCTGATTTGTTATTTGTTATTTACGCGAGTTATCGTTCTTGCTGTAGGTCTTCTGAGAGAAGAAATAGTTCCCCCTACCGAGCTTAAAAAATACACTTTAAAACTTCTTTTCATAAAACTTTTTTGGGTATTTTATATATTTAGGACATGCTTAATCAGAATATCATATCAGTTTTGCTGTATATATCCCCCATTTTTGTAGGTCTTCCGTAGGTCTTCTGTAGGTCTTCAATTACCTGTAGGTCTTCAATTAGGCATTCCCGGCGTTACGCCATTGGCTGAAATCAGGTATTTAATTGTTTTCATTTTAAAGTAAAATTAATGACCTTTGAAATAAACGATGGGATGAGGGAATATTACAGAAACTATAGAATTACCAGGGAACATTTTAGGAGTGGGGGTTGATTTTTTATGTAGCGTGTAGACTGGTGCCCTGACATTGGTTAACGGAACTACTCGGCCATTTCCGTGAACGATAAATAACGAAATGTTATTTCTCTCTCGGAAAATGTCCGAGTAGTTACGAATGTGGTTAACGGGCGCAAGCGTTATTTACTGCGGAAAACAACTGCAATTTTGACCTATAATAAACGCCATGGGACCATATTAGACTGGTGCCCTGACATTGGTTAACGGGCGCCCTAAAAAACCAACGACAGGTAACCACTGCCATTTTAACGCTAGACTGGTACCCTGACATTGGTTCACGGGCGCAAGCGTCCTAAAAAACCAACGACAGGTAACCACTGCCATTTAAACGCGTCACAGGAAACAGCACTGATGAAAAAATCTATATTTAGACTAGCGTAAATCCAGAAGTGCTGAAGTAAATAAACCCTTCTCTCTGCACTCTACACATGCTACACTGCTGTTAACAAAGAAAGTAGACGGATTTTAAGCATCTATAAAACCATAAAGAAGTGCTGCCTCAAAAACCATTAAATGTAAAGCGATATCACAGGTCCCATATGCATATCCTACCAAAATAATTCAAATCAAGATCTATTGCATGATTAATTTTCCTACATATTTGCCACAGATATGATAATTAAATCATCGATTTAGTTATAACACTTGTTCTTTAACATTATTTATGTTCTAAAGTTTACGGGGAATGCTATAACTCGTCTCTCTAACTCCATGTGTTATAGTACATGCACCAGGAATAGGAGGAATGTTAACACTACGGAAAGTTCATTGTGACTGTCACATTATATTGTAAGTTAATGATATACTCAGTTAATAAAGTCGTTACTATGTTGTTTGAATAATTTCACCGTATTCATTTGCTCTGTTCATCAAGAAATATATGCTACGGTTTGTTTTCTCTGTTATTTAAATCGCTGGATCCACCTAACATTCTTCTCTGCAAGCATTGATGCCATTTATTTTTGGAATGCGCAGTACTATGCGCGAAGCAAGCAGTGAGTTTTTCCACTGTCATGGCGGCGGAGGTTACCTGTCCTTGTAATTCCTAGCGGCAGCGACTGGAATCAAGGGCAGAGAACCAGTGCTATTTTAACGCGTCATAGGAAATAGCACTGACGATAAAATCTATATTTAGACTGGCGTAAATCCAGTGTTGTATTTAAATGTTTTAACACATGTGTAATGGAAGGCAGACAGAAGGCGCTAACTGAGATTTTAGATTTTTATTTTAAAAGTAAAACTGGATTAATAGCAATAAATGAAGAAAGAAAGACGGAAACCATTACAAAGTGCTGCTATAAAAATGTCAATTACCAGCGACTGTATGATTATTTTACCGACTGGTTATGGTAAATCATTGATATTTGAACTTTTACCGAGGATATGTTGTTCGAAAGTTTTAATTGTGACTCCAAGAGCAAGTACAGAGACTAGAACCCAATGCTATGAAGATTGACGGGAAAATTCTGAATTCTTTAAGCAGAAAAGGTAACGGGCAATAATTATATTATTTAAAGAATAGTTCATAAATATATATGTAAAAACCGCAAATATTATTTATAGATAATCATTTTTAAAAATTAAAATTCATTACAGAGGTATATTAATTGATATAGGATACCTTTTTACAGGATTTATAGGGGTGTCAATGAAAATAATTAAAGTTTGGAATTTATTAAATTATAAAAGTAGAAAAAATCTATACGTGTCCTGGATGAACAAAATACTAGCCGTGTTCTATATATGTATATTTCAGAGTATACCGAAGAAAGTACGCAGAATTTTTTAAGAGGAAATGTCAGATATGTTTTTTCACACCCAGAGAATGTAGTCAACAAGCATGTGTGTGAAGTTTTAAGGGAGGTGCATGGAATGCAGTGTCACATATCATAATTGACGAGGCACATTGCGTTGTTCAATGGGGTCAAGACTTTCGTCCTGATTTTCAACAGCTTTCAAAACTGAGATCAATATTTCCAACTGCTTATTTTGTTACAATGACCGCCACTGCCACAGTCCAGATGCAAAAAGAAATATCTAAAATCCTTTGTATGAAAAAAAAAATTAACACTGTTTCTACTATAAATGTGGATAGAGAAAATGTAAAAATTATCGTCAGGAAGCGTTTACCTTCCACAGGAGGAAGAAACACACCTGAGGATGCTTATGATGAGGTAATGGGCCCAATCATCGATAAACTCTACCAAGATGTCGATAGCTATCCTAGAACAATAGTGTATACCAAGCTAAAGTGGTGTGGGTATGGTTATTCCCTGGCCAAATTCAATTCAATTTATTCTCTCAAAACCATGTAAATGGTACATGAGGTATGAAACATATAAAACATATATACATATAATACAGTGGGTCAAGCAGAAGGTGATAATTAAGGAGAACAGACAATACTATTAATTTTAGAAATAAATGTACATAATTGTTTCAAAGAATCAACATCATTTTGGCACATGATTTCACAAAACTTGATGATATTTGGATAAGAACAGAATTTTTGGTTCAAATAAACTTTTCTTAATTGGTTTAAAGCACTACATTCTAAAATATAATGATACTCATCTCCTATCTGGTTATTACTACATAAGCTACAAACTCTTTCATTTCTTTGAGTACCATTCCATCTACCTGTTTCAATTGGGAGGTGGTGATTTGTGGTTCTAAACTTAACAAAAGTTTTTCTGAATTTAGATGATAACAGTGTTAAATATTTTTCGCACTCAAAATTGGTTTTAAAAATTCTATAATTTAAACTTTTTGAAGATTCTTGAACTTCACTATTCCACTTTTGAATATATTGATCTTTTAATCTTTGTTTGACTGTAGCAGTTATCCATTCTACATTATAAAAATGATGTTCGTGCTCATACCATATATTTGATAAACCACATCTATCAAAAATCTTTTGTACAAAGGATATCCATGAATTTTTCATTTCCTCTTTATCATGTTGTTTACGTAAATACATATATACTATTCTACACAATTTGTTTTCTTTTCCATTCACAAGGTTTGCCCAATATTTTATCATTCTTGAGTAAATATTTATGTGTAATGGAAATCTACCAGTTTCTCCATAAATCATATAACTCGGAGTGCTACTTTTCAGATTCAATATATGTTTTAAATAACGTAAATGTACTCGTTCAATAATATCGATATTTTCATACCCCCATATTTCACAGCCATATAACAATACTGGTAAAACTACTTTATCAAACAAATCCAATTGACATTCGAAGGGGAGATTAAACTGCCTAATTTTACGTATCACACCATACATTGCCTTTTGTGCTTGTTCACATAGGTGTTTTCTTGCTTTACATAATGAGCCTGTACGAGAAAATACAATCCCTAAATAATTGAAATCCTTGACTACTTCTATGATACTGCCATTATATGTAAAAATATTCTTTGGCTGTCTACCCTTTGAAAAAATAAGTATCTTTGTTTTCTTGATATTCACACATAATTTCCATTCTTCACAATATTTGTAAAATTCATTTAGTGCTCGCTGAAGATCTTCAGCAGTTTCGGCAAGAATTACAGTATCATCGGCATAAAATAAGATAAACAATTTCATATACAAAAACAACTCATCCTGTATACCTTTGCTAATACTAGACAAACCAACAATATTCGTTTCTGTCAAAAAATCTTCCAAGTCATTAATATATAATGAAAATAAGAAAGGCGATAAGTTTTCACCTTGTCGTACACCAACATTACAATTAAAAAATTCAGATGACAGACCATTCATTTGTATTTTAGATTTTATACCACTATACATATTTTTAATAAAAGTAAAACATTTACCATTGACCCCACTTCTGAGAAGTTAGCACCAAAGTCCCTCGCGCCAGACTGTATCAAACGCTTGTTTAAAGTCTATAAACGCACAAAACAATTTTCTTTTGCTGTTAATTAATGTCTGAGATAAAAATTGTAATAATAGGATATTGTCTAAAGTAGAGTAACCTTTTCTGAACCCAGTCTGACTTTCTTTAATAAGCATAACTTCTTCTGCATAATTTTCTAAACGGCTACCTAATATTCTTGTAAAAAGTTTACCTAAACAGCTTAAAAGGGTAATCGGGCGGTAATTTTCAGGATGCGTTGGGTCACCCTTATTTTTGTAGATTGGTTTCAGGATACCAATTAACCAGTTTTCTGGTACGATACCAGTTTCAAAAATAAGATTGAAAAAAGTTTCATAAATTGGCAAAAATAATGGCAAAGTTGTTCTTATGTGCTCATTTAAAATATTATCGAAGCCCGGGGCCTTACTGTTCTTCAAATCATTGACAGCTGATGAAATTTCCTCCCTGGTAATTGGATAGTCTAACAGCTCATTATTATTGTAATTATCTACATGTAAATAGTTCGTCCAGTTAACCTCAGTATTTTCAATATTACTAGTTTCATTCATATCTCTAAAATAGTTAAACATCGAGTCTAAATCCGCAGAGCTTTTTTCTGATCTTTTAGTACTATTAAGAATGTTCCAATATTCTTTTGTATTTGTTGTACGTAATTTCATGTCTTTTCTGTACTGTTTTATTGAGTTATCCATTACCTTTTTGTAATATTTACCCAGCAGGCACGCAACGTTGTTTCAACGTTGAAAGGAGGTGGAATATATAGGTTGCAACGTTGATCAACTATATTTCAACGTTGTTTCAACGTTGAGGTTTCAACGTTGAATCTTCAACCTTTTTTCAACGTTGAAACAACGTTGAAGCTGCAACATATTTTCAACGTTGAATGTTCGTCGATATTTCAACGTTGAAACAACGTTGAGACTGCAACATATTTTCAACGTTGAATGTTCGTCGATATTTCAATGTTGAAACAACGTTGAGACTGCAACATATTTTCAACGTTGAATGTTCGTCGATATTTCAACGTTGAAACAACGTTGAGACTGCAACATATTTTCAACGTTGAATGTTCGTCAATATTTCAACGTTGAAACAACGTTGAAGCTGCAACATATATTCAACGTTCGATGTTCGTTAATATTTCAACGTAGAAACAACGTTGAAGCTGCAACATATTTTCAACGTTGAATGCTCGTCAATATTCAACGTTGAAACAACGTTGAAGATTCAACATGTTTTCAACGTTGAGTATTTTCTGATTATACAGAGTTAAAACGAGGTTTAAAAATGCAAAGTTTACTGTCTCTTGATTTCAACGTTGAAACAACGTGGAAGATGCAACTTATTTTCAACTTTAGGAAAGTTAGGAATTATTAACGTTGAAAAACGGGTAACAAGTATTGAGCACTTTAGTTTTTAAGTTCAAAATATAAAGGTGTCTTTAACTTCTAATCCATGCGATTTTTCGCAATATACACACAGCTGTTTGCATTGTTAGAAAATATTATATATATAATAATAATACTTAATAAATGAAACGCATACATTATAAATTGATTCACTCAAAAGAGTTGTGCCAATAGCTAGTACCATTATAAAATTTTAAATATGAGTTTATATGAAGCATGGCATCTGCATTTAACACTTCATTATAATTATGTTTCAAAAAAGATTATTTTTTTTAAATAAATTGTGAATGCTATTTTTTTGGACATATTTATAAAATATGTTAAATATAAGCTTTTAATAAATAATAACATCTTTATTCAACATCTCACTGTAATTCCATGTTACTATACAATTAATAAATAATTATTCCGAATTAATGTTCTTAAAATTAGACTCATATGGATCCGTGCCGTATACTCTTGTGCAGATTATACGTATACAGAGCGGATCTAAGAAGTCTTATCTTATTAGATTGTGCTTTTGTTGTGTGTATTAATTCTAGAATCTTTCTTTTCACAAAATATAAAAAAAATTCAAATAAACTCATAAGAATTTTCACACTGACAATTAACCCCGGTCAAGTTGCATTACTTAAGATACACTCCCAAAAAGCCTTCGAGATATCAGATAAGGAGTGCCTCTCGCTTAGTTGGTCAGTTTCAGTGTCAGGATAACCTTGTTATGCAATTTTCTTGCTGGGCAGAGTATAGCTGTTTGCAGCTTATCTAGGTCAATATTTGAATTCAACTGATGGACAAGAAGTGCGCGTCTACTTGCTGTTCATATTTAATGTGTTTTCAAGCTATTATACACAAGGATTAAGGCTGGAATATCAACTTCTGATCAGTAAGTATTATTTCCTTTTCATGAATTTAAGAAATTAAGTTTTTTTAGAATCTGTTCATCATTTAATTCTTGTTTTATAAGTACATGTATATTTGAAATCTGCGTGAAATGCACAACCTTGGTTCTTGTATTATGTGTTTTGTTATGCCCCCCTTCGAAGAAGGGAGGGCATATTGCTTTGCTGCTGTCTGTCGGTCGGTCTGTCGGTCTGTCGGTCCGTCGGTCTGTCGGTCCACTTAGTTTCCGTTCATTTTCTTCGCAACCGTTGCACATACTGAAATGAAATTTGGTATACAGATATATCACATGAATATCTAGGCCAAGTTCTGTTTCGGGTATGATCGCTCCATTTTTGACAGAGTTATGCCCCTTGAACTTAGAAAAATTCCAATTATTTGCAGTTTCCGTTCATTTTCTTTACAACCGTTGCACATACTTAGATGAAATTTAGTATACAGATATATCACATGAATATCTAGGCCAAGTTCTGTTTTGGGTACGATCGCACCATTTTTCACAGAGTTATGCCCCTTGGACTTAGAAAAATTTCAATTATTTGCAGTTTCCATTCAATTTCTTTGCAACCGTTGCACATACTGAAATGATATTTTGTTTACAGATATATCAAATAAATATCTAGGTCAAATTCTGTTTTGGGTACCATCGCACCATTTTTCACAGAGTTATGCCCCTTGGACTTTGAAAAAATCCAACTATTTGCAGTTTCCATTCATTTTCTTCACAACCATTGCACATGCTGAGATAAATTTTAGTATACAGATTTATCAGATGAATATCTAGGTCAAGTTCTGTTTTGGGTACAATCGTGCCATTTTTGACAGAGTTTTGCCCCTTGGACTTGGAAAAATTCCAATTTGGGGGGAGGGGGGCATAAGTGTTTTACAAACATCTCTTGTTGATATTCATTTGGTTATGAAATATAAGCTAGTGTACTTATATATTATACAATTTAACTAATTGTAGTTCGTCGTAATGTTAAACCAACCAGTGGTGCAGGGAATTGATATTGTATAGTCAACCTTGATTGCATCAGATTCTTAATTCGCTCGTGAAAATTATACAAAGGAATGCAACATTTTGTAAGTACACTATGTATATGTATGTCTATAACATTTTTCTTTAGTAATAATTATTTATAAGCATACTCATACGAATTTAACATGAAGTCAACTATAATTCTTTAAATTTAATCATGTTAATTAAATCCAAGTACCGGAATATATTCCTTTGTCTTATTTTTTAAATCATCCATGTATATTTATTTTTATCGTTTGAAATAACGTGTTACGTACATTTTATCGAACAAATGGCTTTAACATCTTTATTTCTTTTATCAATAGGCTTTTGCTTTAGAGGGTGGATTCTCCTGATATTAAAAAAATGTTCATTTCTTTCATTCGTGGGACTTAACTATATGCGTGATTAAAATCAATGGATCCGCCACTTTGTGGAACTTAGTAGTGTAAGGCAGAGGCGTACATTGAAGGACCTGGATGTGATTACTGTGACCCACTTTTCACTAGGAATATAAATTTTGTCAAGCAGTTATTTTTGAGATTCAGTGATTGCATGAATCCGAATTTGTGTTTGTATTAAAAATAAATGTAAAATAATTTCTCTCACAATCATAATACTGGATTACAACTTATCTAAATATTACGCAACTTGAATAAAAATTTTTATTAGAATTTAAAATGTATTTGTTTTTAAAGCAAAATGTAATATGAATTCAACGTGATTTCAATCAAATATCAACGTTTGTTCAACCGAAAAATTTCAACCAAATTTCAACCTAATTTCAACCAATGTTCACTTTTGTTCAATGTTGATATTTGACGTTGAAACAACGTTGAAGCTTCAACGTTGCCTCAACTTTCATTTGCAACCAAAAATCAACCAGAAATCAACCAAAAATTCAACCCATTTTCAACGTTGATTCAACGTTGAAAATTGACGTTGAAACAACGTTACATCTCAACGTTGACTCAACTTTCATATGCAACCAAAATTCAACGTTGATTCAACGTTGAAGTGCAACGTTGATTCAACGTTGAATCAACGTTGAAATGCCTGCTGGGTACTTGCTTTCTTCAGACTTTCTTTATTTTCACTTGTTTTATTTGCGTTATTTATGCGCTTCGCTAAATGAAATTTTCTCCTTGCTGTTTTACAGTTACTGTTAAACCATGGTTTATCTTTTTTCTTTACATTATAAGTTCGAAAACTTTTCCTTCCGAATGATTTCTCAGCAGCATTGAAAAATGTATCACACATTCTTGAAATTACATTGTTGACACTTTCATTAGTAACATTATTTGAGGTTCTTAAATTTAATAGTTCTTGTTCGATACTTTTTAAAATAGACTTGTCAATGTTCTCACGTAAATCGTCTGCTTTGTCATTCGACCAGAGCGTTACACGTGATTGGTTATTTACAGGTGTGTTACTAACGGTAGATATAATTTGCTCAATAACAATGCTAAATGAAACAGGGCTATGTACGTCTGAAAACATTTCACAAAATTATAGGATGTCAAAGTTTCTTAACAGTTTGAACATTTCCATACTTGCTAGAACATAATCGACTGTGCTAGTATTTTTACAAGTGAGTGCTCCTACATCTCTATCGCCACCTACGCGACCATTGACAATATACACATTATTATTTATACAAAAATCTATCATCTTATAACCGAAGTTATTATTTGAAAAATCTTTTACAGTCCTGTCAAGAGGAATGTTTACATTATCAAAAAACGTTTCAATATCATTATTATCAACGCCAGAATCACATTGTTTAACATTTGTTAAAAATTCATCTGTTATAATAAAGTCATTCAATTTGCCCACTCTGGAATTAAAATCCCCCAGCAAACAAACATATTTACAATCATTGGATATAGACATGAGCTCTTGTTCTATTTCAGTAAAACAATCTGGGGATGAATACTTGCTATTTTCTGGAGGGATATATACAATACCAAAATAAATGTCCTCCTCGAGATGAAATAGCGATCTATTACATTTGAACCATAATACATATTTACAATCTGTGTTGATTATTTTGATATACTTGACAATGGAATCTCTAATTAATAAAGCAATGCCACCTGATTTTACTCTTGATAATTTACATCTGTTTTTTAAAAAAGTAGAAAATCCAGGTATTTGCAAATTATCAGTGTCGTCTGTTTTAGTTTCAGTTAAACCAATTATATCATAAGAAGAAATAAGATCATTAAATTCCGTATACTGAAGTCTTCTATTTACACCACAAACATTTAATGATAAAAACTTTATTTCATTATTTTCTGTCTGGCCTCCGGCGTTGTCCTAGTATGTGGAAGAAAATGGACCATTATAACGGAATTTTTTGTGTACCGGTGATCTAGTGTCTGTATCACTGTCACTGTTTGCACGGTTAGTACCTGTGGGGGTTCCGCGATGAGTCCACGGTGTGTTTGCGAGGTTGGCCGAATGCCCTCCTGCTGCTTGATCGAGCAAGCGCGTCACTTCCATGCGTGGAGCGGATTCCTGATCTTCGGGCACGTACAATTCGCCATCAACATACAAAGTGTCTTTTACGAGTTTAACACGCCTGTGTTCTTTTCTGGCCTGACGGATAACAGGGTACAGTTTTTTACGCCGCTCTTCAACCTCCGGGGGGTACTGTTCGTTGACCCAAACGTGAGTTCCCTTTAATTCCCAAACGAAAGGCGCTAGAACTAAACACTCATCATTTAATTCAACGGGTGTCACAATTCCATGCGTCTTGCACCGAAAAGGTAAATTTGCCTTTTATAAACCTAAAATAAAGAAATCTATTCTACTTTGTATTTGTAACCTATATTTTATTGTTCATTAAAAATTTACTTTATTCATTTAGTCGAAAGTAGAGGTAAGTAAAGACATGTCAACAGAAGAGGGCAAGATTAGACTGCTTTTTGCCACAGAGGCATACGGAATGGGAGCTGACCCCCCTGATGTACATCAAGTTATTCATATAGGACCTCCAAGTTCACTTGAAAGTATCTATTTTAGTAATGCATATATATAAATTTTAAAAAAAATTAATAATTTATTCTGCATAAATATCCAATTGAAAGGGTAAAGGACAATGTACAAAAATGGATAGACTTTCTTAAGTCTCTCTTTTTTTAAAATTCGTTGTTCATTTTTTTTATATTGTTTTCTTTGCTCTCTGCTACACTTAAATGTTAAAATAACATAAATTATAGATGTTTGACATTATCAAAAACATTAATGAGAGCACAAAACCATAGAGACTTTAGAAAGTCTGTAAAAATGTCAAGTCAGCCATACCATTAAATGTACATGTGTTGATTTTTTAGCTTATCTCCAAGAAGTAGGACGAGCTGGACGGGATGAACAGGGGTGTAGTGCAACTCTGTTTTTCAATATGAATGACATTGGGACGCCACACGTCAAAAATGAAGTAAGAGCTTTTGTTTGCTCGACTCTTGTCGCAGGAAATTTATATCTGAACATTTCGGTTACACTTTTAACAAACTCAGTCAGATGCATGAATGTTGTGATATTTGCGAAAAATCCTGCCCATGCGACAACTGTTTTGCAGAGGAAGTTAATAAGTGCGAGATTGTTTCTCCACCCGCCAAACAAATTTCAAAGAAAAAAAAATTGAATGAACTATCAAGGAT
Organism: Saccostrea cuccullata; assembly: GCF_032062105.1. Lineage (NCBI taxonomy): Eukaryota > Metazoa > Mollusca > Bivalvia > Ostreida > Ostreidae > Saccostrea > Saccostrea cuccullata. The sequence continues at coordinate 702 of NW_026923412.1, read as the reverse complement.
CTTGTTAGCTTTCTTTGAAGATGAAAATAAACAATATGACGTGCCATTTCCAGAAATTATTACAGGCTTGTCAAAGCAGACGGCAGATAAAATTGCATCACTTGCAACCCAATTAACATCCTTAACTGACATCAGGAAGGAGTTTCCAAATATAGCTGAGGATTACACTACACAACTAGATGCTGTCATGAGACAGTAATACCCGCACTAAGGTGTTTGCCTCTAAATACACGCTCCTACATATTGGGCGGCTTTCCAAAGAAATAGTCAAAATAATTCTATAATTTACATGTATTCATCAAATTGAGTATGAAATTCTCAGACCCTGTGACCTATAATCCAGAACCTCTTATATTTATTTTATAAATGCTTAATTCATTATATACCAGTCTGAATTTTATTAATGATGTAAATTCATGCACGGATCTGTCGGGGGGGGGGGAGGGGGGTCAGGACCCCCCCCTGGAATTTACAAGGTTAAAAAATGTATATACTAAAACAAGGAAAAAGTTACAATAGACCCCCCTTGGAAAATGCAGATCCCCCCCTGGTAAACACGAATATGTGTAAAATAGGTATGAAAAGTTAAACATTTGCGGCAATAGAAGTCACCACTACCCCCACCCCACCCCCCACGATATAGGATTTTGACGTTTGGGTGAGATTTACTTTAGGTTTTTTTTTTTGATTGTCAATTTCTGG
>NW_026923411.1:0-21204 GCF_032062105.1 Saccostrea cuccullata | reverse complement strand
TCGAAGTTTTTTCAACACTTGGATCTGTAGCTCTCTGTTTTTTCTTCCAATTTTTCAAGCAGAGAGCTACAGTTTTGCAGCTATTTATAAACCTGTAATGCATTACCCACGTCAACACCTTTGAAAATTAATTATGATTTTTTACCCTTTGACCTTGAAGTTTGACCCGCTTTTCATAAACATTAACTATAAACACTGTGCCATAATTATGCCACTTCAAAAGTGGCATTTTGGCGCCCTCCAAATTCTCATTTCACATAAAAACCATGTATACCAAGTGGTAGACCATCACTCACAGAGTTCATAACTACCTTTGTTACAGGTAAATCTCACCTGTCAGGTGAGATAATCACCTTTGAACAAAAAATTCCCATAGGAAAAATAAAGTTCCTATAGGAAAAATAAAATTCCTGATGGATATTATCAAAATCCTGCATGATTTATTTATTTCCTGTGGGATAATTAAGAAATCCTACAGGAAATTAAATTACTGTGGGAGAATTTAATCTCCTGTAGGAATACAATTTCCTATAGGAGAGAGAAAAAATCCCTTAGGAAAAATATATCCCATAGGATTTCTTAAATTCCTGTAGGATTCTCTTTTTGGGGTCAGAAATTCCTGTAGGAATTTTTTTCACTTTTGAATTATTTACTTGCTCCTAAGGGAGAAAAATATCCTGTAGGAAATTTTAAATTCCTATAGGATTTCTTCTTCTCCTATACGAATTTGATTCAACTGCATTTAGCTACAGCTAAAAATCAAATATACCTTATATTGTGTCAACATGGTCCAAAAAAAAAGAATCACTTTGAAAAAAAATATAGATGAAAACACACATTTACAGATGAATATTGATAAATTATAACATTTTGCAGCTGGCCAATTATTAATTCACGTCCAATGAAAACAAATAGCTATCATAACTGTCAAATTCTAAAAAGAACCCCAGAAAGTTTTATAATAATTCCCTACCTACAATGTATTCAGTTTTTAATGCCTTTATATATTTAATAAATCAGTAATGAACAAATTCCAAGATTTTTTTATTTTTGCAGTGTTTTCAAATTATGTCTTCAATATTTCCAAAAATATGATAATCTATAATCCACAGTGGCAAGACTTGCTACCAAAATGTATAGGACTTCCAACTACATGTACCTTAATCATGTTTATCATTAAAACAATATAAGTAATTATTGTGTTACTGCTTGTCTATCATACTTTTCATATGGTATGTGCATATTGAATGTAACAGTTAGGCCTATTAATAATCCACTTAAATAATTATCAGATTATATCATGTATATGTTCAATTTCAACATGTGTTTTAATAACATGCTTAAACACAATTTATACTGCTGTGCTGAATGCACTTGTTAAACTCTACATGTAACACAAGATGATAGATACTCAAAGAAATAGTGGCTGCTAAATATTTGTTTAGCTTACCTGTTACATAACTTTAACTTTAATTATCATTCCTGACAAAGAATGTAGAATATTATGATACCCAAATACTTACACACTTGAACTTGCATCCGATTGTGATGTTAATTATTATTATTATTATTTTTAAAAATTTGTATAGCGCTAAATATAATTAAAATTACTCTAAAGCGCTTAAACATTAACCATGTTAAAAATAAAGATAAAAATTTACAATATTTAGAACATGATTAAAAATCTAACAATAGACGTATAGTTATAAAAGTAATGTAACAATTATAAAAATTATTTAAAAATTAGCCCCTAAAATCATGAAAGTATGCACAATTATGTACACGTATTAAATGAAGATAAAAACACAAAAATGAAATAGTATTACAAAATAAAGAGAGTCCAAAAAAATGTGCTAGACAGGAACATAAAAAATTACAATAATATTTATAAGTTAATGATAAAAAGCCATTTTAAAGAGATGAGTCTTTAGACACTTTTTAAAAGTGTTAAGATTTTGTTCATGTCTCATAACTGATGGGAGGCTGTTCCAGAGTGCAGGGGCGCTAACATCAAAACGACGATTTCCATATGACGTGGTTCGAGCACGAGGTTGAACTAAACACCTGGAATTCTCTGTTTGCAATGATCTCGCAGGGAAATACAAATTGACGAGGTCCTCTATATATAACGGTGACATCCCTTGTAGTGCTTTAAATACTGTTATTAATATTTTATACTGGATACGAAATTCCACTGGCAACCAATGAAAAGAAATCAGAACTGGGGTGATGTGATCTTGTTTTTTGGGTTTCCTTTAATTTTTGCCCCCGGGGTTTCCCAAATTCTTTGTAGTCTTGATGGGGACCCCGGAGCTCAACCCGTATAGCAATGCGTTGCCATAATCCAATCTAGAGGTGACGAGTGAGCACACTAAGGTTTTGCAGGGTTTTTCCTGTAATATATTTACGTATCCGCCCAATATTACGCAGCTAAAAGAACCTGTTTAGAAACAGAACTTATCTGGTCGTCCATACTTAGTGACCAATCAAAACATACACCTAAATTTCTAACACAGGACGATACATTTATAATTTGACCATCAAAATTCAAATTGTAATTTGCGAAATCACGGCATCTGTTTTTTGGTGAAAAGACAATATTTTCCCGTTTTGTCTTGATTTAATTTAAGCGAGTTAGTTTTCATCCACGCACTGATGTCTGACATGCATTTTTCTAACCGTGCCGCTATGGCATCCCAGGTCGCTGTTGGTTTGATGATCATATATACCTGAGTATCATCAGCGTAGCTATGAAAGGACATTCCATGTCTGCGACAGATCTCCCCCCATTTTTTAAAAACATGCAGTAAAGCTTAGGACCAAAGACAGACCCTTGTGGAACTCCAAATTTAGCTGAAAATTAGATGACATGGATGAATGAACCGCGACTCGTTGACACCTGTTGTTTAGGTAAAACCATCCAAAGCAGGGCATCACCACAGATGCCATACGAAAATTTAAGACGATTAAGAAGGATAGAATGATCTATCACGTCAAAAGCCGCTGACAAATCCAACATCAGAAGAACCGCACATGAGTTGGAATTTAATGCTGCTACGATATCATGATGCACCTTCAGGAGGGCTGTCTCTGTAGAATGGTGTACTCGGTATGCAGATTGGTAAGTATCCTGTAGATTGTTCGACACAAGATGATGTTCTTTTTCGTGCACTAACCACTTTTTCAAGAATCTTTGAGATGAAAGGAAGGTTGGAAACCGGGCGGTAGTTCTTGAATACCTCTGGATCCAGTCCTTGTTTCTTGAGTAGTGGGCGGACTATAGCTTCTTTAAATGATGATGGTACCGATGATTCTGCCAAGGATTTGTTGATTATGTTTGTAACAATAGGAAGAAAATTGTCAAAAGATGACTTAAGAATTGGTGTAGGGATGGGATCTAACTCACACGACTTTGAAGCTGACTTCATGATGAGTTTACGAACTTCAGTCTCTGAAGTTCGGTTGAAACAGTTCAAAGAAGATCCCGTAAATCCGATGTCCGCATATAGAGCATCATCTTCTAAATCCTTAGAAGCAGAAAGATGGTCTCTGATGGTGGATATTTTCCCCAAGAAAAATCTCCCAAAGGTGTTTGCAAGTTCTTCTTTGTTTTCGTGAGTCGGGAAAATAGGACCATGATTGTTACCCAGAAGATTGTTAGTTATCTTGTAAAGTTGTTTTTGGTCGCTTCCGATCTCTGTAATTTTTTCCGAGTAGTATTCCTTCCTTGCAGACAGTAAAAATCTGGATGACTGGATTGATGTGGCTTTAAATATTTCTTTATGAATTGTCAGTCCTGTTTTCCCGCATAAGTCTCTCGGCTTGACGTTTTTCGCGTTTTGCCAGTCTAAGTTCATCAGTATACCAAGGGGTGTTTGGATGTGATGTAATAGACTTAGTCTGCTCAGGGGCATGTTGGTCCAAGATAGCGCGCAGTTCTTGATTGTAAATATTAACTAGTTCTTCCACCGGCTTGTTTACATCACAGAGTAAGTCTGATGAAATTAGGTCATTTCTAAATTCCGAAATATCAATGCCACAAAGTTTCCGGAAAGTTATTGTTTTCCGTTCTTTTGAGGGTTTGAATAATCGTAGTTGAACTGTTACGGCAAAGTGGTCACCTCCAGCATGAATGAACTAATACATAATGAACTAATTCAGGCATATTAAACCAATATTTCAATAAATTGAGTACCAACGAAACTATATTGATTTAAATGTACTTGAATTAATCCGTAGTTTTTGTACTTTGAGCTTTCTTACAATCTTTGACATCATTCACTTCTGCAATTCTGTAAATTCTGTCTTTCCTCAAATTCTTTCTGCGAAAACAAAGCGTATTACAGACATTGATCGGTAACAGATCGCTTCGTCCCCAATTGAGTGGATTCGCCCCCCAGATGTTGCGCTCCAATTCCAATGCGGGTTAATAACAGTTGAAGAATGGATACTTTAGAGTGTTTTTCCTGAGAAGCACATTTCTCTTGCATGTTTGTTAAAACCAAGGGATGTCAATATTTTTTTCAGGAGCTGGATGCAAGATGAACTTTCATTCTAGTTCTCAGCTATTAAAATTCACAATATGATATTTACAAGAAAAATGTTATTTATCATTAGTGCAGTGTGCGACCAAAATTAACATGTATTTGACTGAAAAATAAAAATGAAAAAATATGATCATTTAAGAAAATCAAGATACTAATAGCGATTTACTGAGATTATTAACATGTTGATTTATGTTTTTTTTCTTTCTGACACTGTATTTTTTTTATATTTAGATAGATTGATTGCATGTTGTTAAAGTCTCTCTTAAATTTTCTCCAGAAGTTTCACACATATGGAGACACCACCACTTGTCGGTGGAGAGCTACAAAATTTTTCCTGTACTATAAGCACTTATACTCAAGGGCCATTAAATAAGCAGTGAGAGATCTTTTTCGTAGTGGCACCTACAGGGACACAGGCCTCGGTTTCTAGGTCTCATCCGAGAGAACTGGTTTCCAAGTGCAACAGTGGCCTTTGAACTCCCAATGTCAACTTCTTACTTAGCAACTCAAGAGCAGACACTCTAACCACAGTGCCACAAGGGTGACTTTCATTTACAAGAAAAACAACACATGATAATGGAAGCATTCTTTGAGATTTTTTTTTTTTGGGGGGAGAGAGAGAGGGGTCTTTCTAATATTATATCTTTTTCTATATCTAGAAATGTCATGCTCTTACAAGTAAAATAATAAAAAATCTTTCATCTTTTATTTCAAAATAAAAAAAAATAATATGGCCATTTAAGGGAACACACTATTATCAATTTACTCCGTTCAACATGATAATGGAAGAATTCTTGGAAATTCTTTTTTTTTTTGCTTTTTGACTTGAAATCTTTTAATATTTAGAAAGATCATGCTTTAATAAGAAAAATAATACCAAATTTGTTTTCATTTCTTTGAAAATAAAAAAGATATGGTCATTTAAGGGAACACACCATTATCGATTTACACCGTTCAACATGATGTTGGAAGCGTTCTTGGAAATAATCTTTTTTGGGGGGCTTTTTGGCTTGAAATCTTTTAATATTTAGAAAGATCCTGCTTTAACAAGAAATAATACCAAATTTGTTTTTATTTATTTGAAAATTAAAAAGATATGGCCATTTAAGGGAACACACCATTATCGATTTACTCCGTTCAACATGATAATGGAAGCATTCTTGTAATAATTTTTCTTTTTTTTGGCTTTTTGACTTGAAATCTTTTAATATTTAGAAGATCATGCTTCAACAAGAAAAATAATACCAAATTTGTTTTCATTTATTTGAAAATGAAAAAGATATGGCCATTTAGGGAACACACCATTATCGATTTACTCCGTTCAACATGATAATGAAAGCATTCTTGTAAATATAATTTTTTTTTTGGCTTTTTGACTTGAAATCTTTTAAACACTTAGAAAGATCATGCTTTAACAAGAAAAATAATACCAAATTTGTTTTCATTTTTTGAAAATAAAAAAAAGATATGGCCATTTAAGGGAACACACCATTATCGATTTACACCGTTCAACATGATAATGAAAGCATTCTTTGAGATAATTTTTTTGGGGGGGAGAGAGAGAGAGAGGGCCTTTCTAATATTACATCTTTTTATATATCTAGAAAGATCATGCTTTTAAAAGAAAAATTATACCAAATTAATCATCTTTTATTTCAAAATAAAAAAAAAAAATAATATGGCCATTTAAGGGAACACACTATTATCAATTTACTCCGTTCAACATGATAATGGAAGAAAAAAACATGATAATGGAAGAATTCTTTTTTTTTTGGCTTTTTGACTTGAAATCTTTTAATATTTAGAAAGATCATGCTTTAACAAGAAAAATAATACCAAATTTGTTTTCATTTATTTGAAAATAAAAAAAGATATGGCCATTTAAGGGAACACACCATTATCGATTTACTCAGTTCAACATGATAATGGAAGCATTCTTTGAAATAATTTTTTTTTTTTTGGCTTTTTTACTTTAAATCTTTTAATATTTAGAAAGATCATGCTTTAACAAGAAAAATAATACCAAATTTGTCTTTATTTATTTGAAAATAAAAAAGATATGGCCATTTAAGGGAACACACCATTATCAATTTACTCCGTTCAACATGATAATGAAAGCATTCTTGGAAATATTTTTTTTTTTGGCTTTTTGACTTGAAATCTTTTAATATTTAGAAAGATCAGCTTTAACAAGAAAAATAATACCAAATTTGTTTTCATTTTTTGAAAATAAAAAAGATATGGCCTTTTAAAGGGGAACACACCATTATCGATTTACACCGTTCAACATGATAATGGAAGCATTCTTGTAAATAATTTTTCTTTTTTTGGCTTTTTGACTTTTTAAAAATCTTTTAATATTTAGAAAGATCATGCTTTAACAAGAAAAATAATACTAAATTTGTTTTCATCTATTTGAAAATAAAAAAAATATGGCCTTTTAAAGGGAACACACCATTATCGATTTACTCCGTTCAACATGATAATGGAAGTATTCTTTGAAATTTTTTTTTTGGGGGGGGGGGGGTTTTTTTAATTTAAATCTTTAATATTTAGAAAGATCATGCTTTGACCTGAAAGCAACATCAAAGTTGTCATCCTTCATTACAAAATAAAAAATATATGTTCATTTAAGAGAATAAACCATTATCAATTTATTGAGTTTAAAACATGGTTTAAAATTTAAAGCAATTTTAATTTATTATATTTTTTGCTTTCTGAGATTATATTTTTCTATATTAAGAAAGGTCATTCAATTTGGTTTTTCCGAAAAACAACACCAAAATTTGTCAAAGCTATAATTACAAAGACTATAACGGACAATTTACCCATATATTTCATTCCTATTTAGAAACTCTAACGGGCCCCTAATAAATTTACCCTTTAAAGTGTGTACGAAAAAGGTATTCAAAAAATGTGCATGAAAAAATACTAGTATTAGGATTTTATGCGATTTTAGTGGGCTGGTGTGTTCACATAGCAGTAAAAATATATTGTGCAATGATTGAGGGTTATTGCATAATTGTTTGAATATTATGCATAGAAATACTATAATCGCAAACCATAGCCAAAATGTACATCCTCTCCCATTTTGGAGAAAATTCCATGCGCATATATACAGACTCCGAACGTGACTTGAGACAACGGAAAATAGAGACAGAAAAAAATTTTGTTATTCCGTTTTTTTTTTTTAGCAGTATACGAGGGTTGTCGTGTACAGAGCGTTTTTCTCGAAAAAAAGTAGGCACTGCAAATGAAATTTTTCGCAAGTATTTATTTATCATATTTTAGTGTATCTGAATTCGTTACAAAAATCAACAGCATAAAAACTTACGACTTTTCCTTTTCAATTCCCCATGACAAATTAAAATCCAGGCTTTTTTATATCATTGACAGCTGCTTCTTCAACAAAAATGGAACTCGTAAGTTTACTTACCTCGTCATTGGTCATTTGAAAAATTATTTTGTTAAAACAGATTCTGATTGCACACATAAGTACTCTGAAGTTGACATCAAGAAGATGCTTGAGTTTCTGATTGACAATATCTATGTGGTTTTTGGAGACCAGGACTTCTAAAAATCTATTGGAATTCCGATGGGAACAAATTGTGCCTCGTTATTAGCAGACCTATTTTTGTATTCATATGAAGCAGAATTTTCAAAATCTTATTCGTGTAAAGAAGGAAACACTTGCAGTGGCCTTCAACTCGACATTCAGATATATCGACGACGTATTGTCAATTAATAATATAATTTCCATTCCTTCTAAATATATCCTGGTGAGCTTGAATAAAAGATACCACAGAGTCCGACACTTCTGCTTCATACTTGGATATTTTATAGAAAAAGACACTAATGGTAATCTTACAACCAAGCTATATGATCATGATAAACGTGATGACTTTAACTTTTCTATCGTCAACTTCCCTTACTTTTGCAGTAATATACCTTCATCACCTGCATACGGAGTATTTTGTATTTAATCCAATTGATACGCAAGAGCATGCTCTACGTATGAACAATTTCTTAAACGACAAGCAAGTTGATGAAACAAGAATATCAACAGTCTCGTTTAAAGTCAACATTTCGTAAATTCTATGGTCGATACAATGACCTTGTCAGCAAATACAATTTTTCATTGAATGAAATGCTGACTGACGTTTTTTATACCAATTGTTAGTCCATTATTTATACACTAATTACCACGGATTTCTTCCGTTATTTTCCGATTATGACAACGAGCACACGGCGGGTGTGACCGGTCGGCAGGGGATGCTCACTCCTCCATGGCACCTGATCCCACCTTATGTTTCGGAGGTCCGTGTTTGCTCTGCTCTTATTTTGTATATTTGTTTAATGGACGTTGAGATTGAATACTGTTCGTTATTTCCATATCCTTGATAAAATATAGACAAAAAATTAATTCTTCATTAACATGTTTAAGTACTTACGACATTAAAAAAAAACGTTTTTTAAAAAAAATACATAAGTATTGTTTCGAAATAAAAGTATTAAATAGATTTTTTTTAAAATTATCCTATTTTTTATTCCCTTAACTATTGTGTCGTCTTTTGGAAAAAAACATTTGCTTAATAACCTTATCAATTTATCAGTTTATCAAGCATCCGAAATGGGGAAAGTGGTAAATCCAACACACGAAAAACGGCGGCGTTCGATGACGATACTACGCACTGGAAAGCAGTCGAGTTTTTTCCCTTTAGTGTACTAGAAAAATGGGAGTTTTTTAAGCGAAATCGTTTTACATGTAATCAAATCCAAGGGTAGAACAAATGTGTACAGGAATAGCGGAAGGCGCTGTCAATGTTGACAGCCAATACGTTTTGACATTATCATCCGTGTGTCGTAAAGCGACACAACACATTAAATGAAATTTAATAATTTGCAATTGTTTATTTATGCATATACCTATTTGAAATTTGCTATGTTTTTTTGATGAAAATTGTAAGAAGATAGTAATTTACAATTTTATATAACAGTGAGAATTCATAACACTTTACTTTTTTGTACAAAAAATATAAATTTATATATTAAAATGCAGGCCTGTAGATATATTGTGAAAAATTGAAATAAACATTTATAATTTCCATATAATTTTACAAAATCTTAAAACAACTTTTCTTATATACTGCCAGTCGCCATTTGACGTTGCGGGTTTGCTATGGACTCACTGACCTGAAGAAGTCAATCCTTACGCCGCGGATTCGACACCTACTGCGTGACCTGGATATGGGCCCTTAATTTCGATTGAGATCCTGTGTCGCAGTAATTGCTAGTCAGAAAAATATCCTTCACTGCTAAAAAATTTTATTCTCAAAAGGGGTGTTAATTGTTAAACAAACAAAAACATTCATGCCACCGTCTTTCAGTACTCACAGTACTTTGATTAATTTAGGTCACCTGACACAGATTCCATGTAGGTGTCCACTGGCTGGACCTCACTTGGCCTGGGTTGTAAAAACTTCATCTCGCTGCTTCGGCTCTTTCCATCTATAACTGCAAAAAACCCATTTTTCTGTGGCTGTACAATGTCCTGAAACTCTTCTTTACTTAGTCTTCTTATGGGAACTAGAGATTGGACTGGGCTGGTGGTCCCTATTTTCTTCTGGCCTTTGTTGTGAGGAATACTTCGTTTTTTGTATTGATGTTGATGCAACTATTTTGGTCCTTTTTGTGGCATGGTAATTATTTAACTAAATACTTGTAGACTTTTTCTAAGAATGTGCTATTGTATGTGGTGCACATTTGTAAGTATTGTAAACTTTTGTATTGTTTATTCACTTTAGAGCTGCCTGGTCTTATAAGAGAACTTCATTCTTTGATGACTGGTGGAAAAGCCTTATCACCCCACAGTGGCCACACTGCTTAAGAACCCCTTATCTTAATCACCAGCCATTAATCAGTGATCACTGTTACATGTATCAAGGCTCCAAGGTACATTATTGAAGTCTCTATTGACACCATTTTTTCCAGTCTCTGACTTTGTTTTAGAATTAAGATTTTCACTTTTTTGCTAATTAATTCCTTAAAAATTAGTTAACTTCCTGTTTCTTAGCTAATTAGAGCTCATTAATTAGAGTTGAAATTATGTTTTAGCAGATAGCCAAAAACTACAATATTTCAGCTTTCATTTCATTCAAATCTTCTTTCTCAATAATTCACTCATTAAATTTTTTCAAGTTTCGAAATTAAAATGCTTAAAAATGAATTTGACAATGTACAGAAATTTTTCATCCCTTAAGGACAAACCCTTACAGAAAAAACTAATAGAAAATTATAAGTGTTTTATAATCCACTCTCATGACAACTTATAAGTTACTTATAAATATTGAAATTTACTTGTAAGTGTACTATAAGTCAAAGTAAGTATAAGTGAGGAACGGATTTTGTTAATACTTAACTTATAAGTAAAGATGAGCTACATATCAGTGAATATTTCACTTATAAGTGAAAATCAGTATGGTTTGAGCGAATTATAAGTCTGGACTTAGAATTTTTACCCGTACACGGACTTTTGACAAGGAGCATTATGGGATTCGAAGGTAACCAATCAGAAAGTTTGTCTCTGCAGAGATCAGCAACAAGAATTTGAAACCAAGTTTGTGTCTGTGAAAGGATGGTGGAGATTTTAGATTTATTTTGAGTATGCCTTCACATCAGGTACAACAAGTAGGTTCCATTTCTACATCATCTCTCATTCTAACTTCCTTTGCCTGAAATTTTGAATCAATTGACTCAGTTGCTTTCAGATTTCATAAATTTTAGGAAGCCTCAAGGTCATTAAATCTTGTTGCCTTTTTGTTCAACATTTTTGTTTGTAAACTGAATTAATATGTTAAGTTTGTATCATCAAAGAAATGTCATATGAAAGTGATTTTTTTCCATAAAATTTTTACTTGATTATTTCATCTAAAGTGCAGATACATGTGTTTATGTAAAAAAAATAGCTTTGAAAATGCATATCATGCAACCCCTGCATGGTTGGAAGTTCTGTTCTAAATTAAGATCTTACAGGTAGTGTTGTACTTCACTTATAAGTGACCTATAGATGACTAATACTTGATAAAGTATGAAGGGTTAATGCTTGACTTATAAGTCACTTATAGTCACTTATAAGTGACTATACTTGCATAAAGTATAAGTGGCTAATACTGGCTTATAAGTCATTTATAGCTCAGCAGCTCATTTGCATATAAAATCCTGTAATGAGTAAAATATTAGTCACTTATAAGTTAAATGTATCAGTGAAGTGTAAGTCCAGAATAAACAACTTATAAGTAAAAGAATAAATCACTTATAAGTCACTTATCAGAAATTTCTGTAAGGGAAGATAATGTTTGATGCACTCGGAGACATTTTGTGCAAATTTCATTTAGTTTCATTAACTTTTAGTTGTCTTAAAGGTCTTACGCAAGGAAATAGCCAATCAAAATGAACTTAGTCAATTGAAGTTCCATATATATAGAGACAATTCTTTTTTCTTTTTTAGCTCTTCTGAGCCAAAGGCTCAAAGAGCTAATGCTATGGCCATTTGTGCGATGTGCGTAAACTTTTTAGAATATTGGCCATAACTCAAGAACCCCTTGCCAATCAGTACCAAATTTGTTACAGGGTCTCCTTGGCCCAAGGGCTACCATTTATACTAAAATAAGGGTTGGGACCCTTAAACAAGGGGGGATAATTAGGAAAACAAAACCAAAAGTACTGGTTGCTAAAAAATCTTCTTCATGATAACCACCGGGCTGATTTTTAATAAACTTACATACAAGGATCAAGATAAGTGGAACATTAAAATTTGCACAGGGAACCCTGGGGCAAAGGGCGTGGTCTCAGGGTCACTTCAAAGTTGACCTAAATTTACAATTAATAAAAACGTGTATATTTTGCTTACTATAAGGACTAGGATCATCAAATCTTGCAAGTTGATGCATCTTACGACTTCACATCATATGAACTAAAAGTAGGTCACAGTGACCTAATTTTTAAATTTTTGCAGGGATTTGTTTTCAAATTGATTTGAAAATATATTTTGGACACTTTAAAGCCTATGATCATCAAACTTTGTCAGTTGATGCATCTTGGGTCCTCAAACAATTTCAACTTAAAATTAGGTCACCATGACCTACTTTTTGAACTTTATGACTTATATTTTTAAAAACATTAAATCCCATTATTTCAGACATTGGGAGGTTTAGAATCATCAAATATTGTACTTTGATGCATCTTGGGACCTAAAACATATTTATGAAAAAGTAGGTCACTGTGACCTACTTTTTGAATTTGGCCGACATTTGTTTTCAAATTGTTTAAAACGCATATTTTGATTACCATCAGACCTACGATCATCAAACTTGGTCAGTAGATGCATCTTGGGTCTTTAAAAATGTCGACCAATATGTAGGTCACAATGACCTACTTTCGATATTTTATGGCTATATTTAAGTATATTTATGTAGTTATTGGCTTAGAATCATCAAACTTTGTGAGTCGATGCATATTTGGTTTTCAGAGAGTGACGACCAAAAAGTAGGTCACGGTGACCTACTTTTGACATTTTATGGCTTTATTTAAGTATCTCCAGTACTTATTGGCTTAGAATCATTAAACTTTCTGAGTTGATGCATCTTGGGTGTTCGGAGGATGTCGACTAAAAAGAAGATCACGGTGACCTACTTTTGAACGTATTAGCTTAGAGTCATCAAACTATGTCAGTTTAGTCACCTTTTTTCAGAGAATGTCGACTAAAAAGTAGGTCACTGTGATCTACTTTTAACATTTTATGGCTTTATTTAATTATATCTGTTACTTATTGGCTCAGAATCATCAAACTTTTTCAGTTGAGGCATCTTAGGGTTTCATTGAATGTCCAACAAGAAGTAGGTCATGGTGACCTACTTTTGAATGTCTCAGGTACTTATTGGCTTAGAATTATCAAATTTTGTTAGTTTAGGCATTTTGGTTTTTTGGATAATGTCGACCAAAAAGTAGGTCACCCTGACCTACTTTTGACATTTGATGGCTATATTTAATTATCTCTGGTACTAATTAGCTTAGAAACGTCAAACGTTAATTGATGCATTTTCGGTTTTCAGAGAATGTTGACTAAAAAGGAGGTCATGGTGACCTACGTTTGGATATCTCAGGTACTTATTTAATTAGAATCATCAATTTTTGTCAATTAATGTATCTTGAGTCCTCAGAAAATTTTAATCAAAAGGTAGGTCACTGTGACCTACTTATATGGTATTTTATAATTATATTATAATATATTCAGTTTTAATTGGTTAAATATTATCAAACTTTGTAAGTTGATGCATTTTGGGTTTTATGATACTAATAGAGTTGGAGGCTTCTACTAGAAGTGATAGATTGTACAATTTATCAGAAGAGCTACTCAAGGCCCTGGGGCCTCTTGTTCATTTTTGGCAATTTATTTTAGGCCTACAGTAATAAAATTGGACTCATGTACTAGGATTATCATTCTTTAGCAGAATTATTACACTGAATTAAAAGGAACTCTTTTTTCAGGTGCACATGATGCAACTTTCTTGATGGTGTGTAGGCTGTTTGTCAACATGTGAATCCCACGTGCATTTCAGGGTAGGGAAGTTTACTGTTGTTTTTCTTTCTTAAAAGCCACATAAGGCAATATTTTTTTCTGATTTGAAATTTTTGTTTAAGCATTGATCTTTATTTACTCTTTCATGAATTTTCTGCTGAGAATCTAAGAAATTAATAATTTAATTCAAGCTATATAGTAATATAAAGTGAAATTATTTCCTTGTGTGAGATTGTAATTTCAAGGCTTTGTGATAGATTGTACAATTTATCAGAAGAGGAACTCAAGGCTCTTGGGGCTGATGTTCTCGTTAAACACTGACATCCACACACAAATAAGAGGAAACAGTACAATATACTCAAAATGGGTAGATACAAATAAATCCTATTGGAGTAATATTTTAAATTCCTAAGGGATTTTTTTAAAACTAAGATTATGAAATTAAGAAGAAGATGGCACAAAAAATAATCCTATAGGAATAATTCTCAAATTCCTATGGGAATTTTAATCCTATGGGAATTTTTTTTCCTAAGGGAGAAAAAAATTCCCTTAGGAGAAATTTTTTTTCCTATAGGATATATTTTCTCCTATAGGATTTTTTTTTCTCCTTTAGGAAAATAAATTCCCTGAGGAAATTAAATTCTCCCATGGTAAATTATAGTCCTACAGGAATTTTTAGATATCCTGCAGGAAATTAAGAAATCCTGCAGGATTTCGATAATATCCCTCAGGAATTTTATTTTTCCTATAGGAACTTTATTTTTCCTATGGGAATTTTTTGTTCAAAGGTGATTATCTCACCTGACAGGTGAGATTTACCTGTAACAAAGGTAGTTATGAACTCTGTTAGTGATGGTCTACCACTTGTTATACATGATTTTCATGTGAAGTGAGGATTTGGCGGGCGCCAAAATGCCACTTTTGAAGTGGCATAATTATCCGGCACAGTGTTTATAGTCATACATTTTGAACGAAAAGAGATCGATTAGGGCTTTTATTTACCACTGTGTATTACCTGTGACAATATTTTTGTAAATACCGATACACTGATTTTGACAACGTGACCTTTAGGCTTGACTTACTTTTCACAATTTTAATCTTGACTTTTGAATGAGAAGAGATAGGGTTTTCGTATTACACAAAAATCAAATGTATGTAACCTGTGGTAAAATCATTTCAAATACTAGCATATAATCATAATGACCTTTGATCTTGAAGTTTAACCGGCTTTTCCAAAATTTAAACATTGCCTAAAATTGACCATGACTTTTGATAAAGAAAGGATAACGCTTTCATACCTAGATTTACACATGTATACACGTATTAGCTTTGACAAAGCCTATCGAGAAAAGTATAACTTAAGAATTCGTCAATACGGGAGCACACAAATTGGCTTTGCTTTTCACCAGCGTGTGTCATGGTGTGACGTAAGGTCATTTTAACAAGGTCAAGGTTGCAAACATACCTTTACTATCTTTTTAATAATAAAACATAAATAAAATGAGATCTACCCTTAAAAGATTGCTTTAACATTAGAAGTGGCATGACCTTGACCCAAGGTCATTTCTCCCGTCCGCAGCTCCGATGGAAGACCTACTCGTTGCTTTGCAACGAGCTCGGCTCTAGTTTATCCTATCTCCCTGTAGTGACTTGTCTCGCCAACTCTCGCCAGGCCAACCACCAGAGCTACTCTGGACTCATCGTGTTTTATAATTCGAAGGACAGCGAAAAATAAAAGGTTCCGAACACTTTAGTAGGGGCGTAGTACTATAGTATGTCAGGGTATCAACGATTGTCGGAAACATGGGACAAATTGCATAACGGGCAAAGCTAGCCACACAGTGATTTTTTTTTATATTTCCATCTGAGTGTGAAATAAATTTGTAGATTTAGATTTTTTAAATGTAGACATAGATTTAGATAAGACAAGGACTTCCTTTCACATGCCAATTTAAATAGTTTTCGCCCACTGACGTCAAACACAAAGGCAGCCTCACGAGATGTACTTGCATATTTGGCCTCATTAGCGTTAGACACAAATACAGATGCGCACAACATTTGCCTGCATATAAGGCCTCCTTAGCTCCTGACCTATAGACCTTCCTAAAAATACATTATGGTAGAATTATCAAATAAATCTGCTCCCGGGATAAATATCTTTTTTTTTTTCATGAAATCAGCAATATTTCTCCTACATTTAAATTGATAATATTAATATTGTTTACCGAGTATAGTTGGAGAATTTATATGCATAAGGTTTTACAATAAGGTTAAAAATATGTGCAAAATTTTGTATGGAGTAAATTATTATATAGATAGTAAAACATAGTCTCAAATCTAAGCACCAAGGAAAACCTACGATTTCTTTATATTTCAGGGATTAATTATTTATGTCATTTTAAATCGAAATCAGTCAAAGTACATATCAATCCATGCATCAAATTTTTGTCTGCGTTAAGTACACTTGCCCTGTATTTTACGTACAGACCGTAAACCGTGCTACTACACCACTTGCACGGTACGGATCGGTGCGCTTTGTTCACGGAACGGTTCGCTTTGTTCACGGTACGGTACGCTTTGTTCACGGAACGGTTCGCTTTGTGCACGGAACGGTACGCTTTGTGCACGGTACGGTTCGCTTTATGCACGGAACGGTACGCTTTGTGGACGGTACGTTTCGTTTCTTGCACGGAACGGTTCGTTTTGTGAACGGTACGCTTTGGGAAACGGTATGCAAATGAAGTGGGCGGAGCCTGTTAGCTTTGGTCATTGATTGGCTGCTACAGAATAGTCCATTTTAAACGAATTTTGAAGATCTTTATGCATGTGTACAATTTTATTTCCGTTATTAAAGAATGTAATTTATTTATTATTCATATAAATTGAAGTATTAATGAATTTCTATTTATTGGGGAAGTTCAAATGTTTTATTACATGTACATGTATATTATTGTGTTTATCATAGCCTTGTGTGCTATGTTTCGGTTTCAATTTTAAAAATTAATTTACACTGAAGCAGTGATGAAGGAAATAAGAAAATAAAATGAAAGGAAAACATCGTCCCACTGATCTTTTTGGCATTTGTAAATATATTGATATATAGAAGGTAAATATTTCCGTACGTATTTTAATTTGACGTATGCCGAGGCTGTGTCTTAAATAGAAAAAAGACACACATTTATATAATAATTTTTCATTCTAGAATAAAGCTTTACAGAATTGAATATATACTTGTTCGCGGAATTATATATTTAACACTATACACGTATATAAATTATTTTCAATTGATTGATCTATAGAAAAAGTATGACTATTTGTGCTTTTATTTTTAATCTTAGTAATAAGAAATCTAGATTGTTTCTCATTTTTAAAATTGTTTGATCTATCGTTTAAATATCTGCCTAAGGAGAGAAATATCAGTAACAAAAAATAAATTTATTAATAAAAAATGTTGAAGAAAATAATTTTAAATAATTTACAGGGCATAGAATTCTTGCTTGTTTGTTTTTTTTCTTGTTTCTTAAGTTAATCTTTATTTTATCTGTAAATCTTTAATTTTGATAAGTTATTCTTTTCTTGTAAAATGTGTAAATACTATGTCGTGAAAGAGAGAGAGAAAGAGGGAGAGATGCAACCCCGTTACATAGTCTGTAGAAAAAAAAACAAAAAACGAAACAAAAACAATACCTTGTATTTATCTCATTTTCTGTTTCATTGACATCGCCAAAGTCACAGATGCTATTTAATTTCCACAACTTTGGTTTAAACTTAACCTATTTACAACTATTGCGAAATGCATTCGTTCTCTGCACATACATGCTGTACGCAGGAAATCCTTGTGCATCACCTGTCAATTTAAAATCGCATGACGCTAGGTGACCTTGAAAGTCTGTTTAGGCGGAAACAATTTCTCTTTTGATTTGAAACATTCTGATGGTCAGTTCATAGTTCACACCTTTTAAAAAATATTGGGTCACAGCCAGAGGGTCGGGGTGCTGTGTATATAACACACCTTTCAAATTATTTAGCTTTGACTACATCAAGTGTACACGCATTTTTAAAACTCACTCAACTGACATTCAGCAAAACTCATCTACTTCCTAAAATGTCACTTTTCAGACACAATTAGATAAGGGTGTATCCATTAATTATCATTATAGCGTCATATAAATTCGCACTTTTGATGAGTTTTAACTAGCTAATTATATCGCCTTCTATAAAAGGGGGGATGGGGAGTAACAAACATAATGTGGCTTGAAAGGGGTTTAGAAAAATCATTGTATTTTTTATTTTCATTTTATTTTGTACGTTATCCTTTTTTCAGACACAAATAATCATGTATCCTGTAGACTATGATTTTGATTAGTCAGATTATATCCGTTCAGTAGAAATTTGAAGTCCCTGTTTACCGCATGTAATATTTAAATCCATATTAGACAGAATTGCCGATTTTCAGTGCAAGTCTAACTGCATCAGTGATTCGCCAAGTATAATTATCTGAGTAGAATTAATTAATGTATGAGTCTAATACATTTTTATTTACTCTAGCCAGACGGTTCATAATTATATGTTTTAAATTTCTTACAAAATAATTAATTAGTAAAATCAGGCATCTGATATGAACTACATATGAATGCATACTTACGGCAAAAACGATCGTGTATCTGATTCAGCAATTGAAATGGGCAAAATTAAAATCGAAATTAAGTCAAGACAACCAGGGAATTAGTTTAAACATCTGTATAGTTGAATTACGAATATTTAAGTACAACAAACATTTTTTTATAAAAAGTTTATTCTAAAATAAAGAAAATGAAAATATTTATTATCAGTTCCGTAATAGGGAACTTTATATACCGTGTTACACGGTGTCCACAATCGCTGACTTGAAAGATGCCGACATCGAGTTCAAGGTTCACGGTGCCCGTGTTTTGCGGGGAAAAAATCGTGGCCTGTACTGTACCTTTGATCACAAACACAAAGAGTTGATCTAATTTATAGCAAATAAGTTATCAATGTAAACTCTGTCTAGTTGTTTTGAATTTTACAGTTGAAAGCCCAGATGCATGTTACTTGATTATGGTGTTTCAAATAGCCAGACATAACCTCCGTCCTCTTTCACGGGCACTATTAGAGAAATAAACCAAAATGACTTATTTGGTCAAAGCACGGTTCGAAAATCATTGGGGGGCGTGGTTTGCATAATTAACCAAAGAACGGTACGGTTCGTTTCTTGCACGGAACGGTACGCTTTGTGGACGGTACGGTACGCTTTGTAGACGGAACGGTTCGCTTTGTGGACGGTACGGTACGCTTTGAGAACGGAACGGTTCGCTTTGTTCACGGTACGGTACGCTTTGAGAACGGAACGGTTCGCTTTGTTCACGGTACGGTACGCTTTGTGCACGGAACGGTACGGTTGTTTCTGAGGGTAGAACGGTTTAGGGTTGTACTGTAATGATTTTTTCCCACGGGGTCATTATTCCGGGGAAATTAATTTCTGTTTAATCCACGGGTAGAAAATTACGCGGATTTTCTAGATTGTCACTGTATTTGCCTTACAAATATATTATGCCTACACATTTCCCGGCCGGTAGCCGTAGACCGGTGGCTGTAATCGGTGATAATCCGGGGGTTAAACATGCCCCAACATCGGTCCACATCGGCCTAGAGTCTTTAAAGTAGTCACTTATCCAGCGATGGGTATACGATCGGAAACCCAAATGCGTTTCATGATAAAAGTGGCATGGTTGCCGGCCAATTACAATGGCCTAGTGACGCATTGCTAATCATAAAACGATGTTCCAGGATAATCGTCCGATGAATTTTCATGCCAAATTGGTGAAATCTTTCGACATCGGTCGACAGGGGCCCAATGTTTAGTCGAACATCGCCCGATATGGCCGTTATCTGTTGAACCCACTAACCCCCCCATGATCTCAGATTCAACAGATATCACGATGCTGGCCATACATCGGCCGATCCTTGAAAGATGTTTTAATGATGGGTTGCCGATGAGGAGGAGTAGGCATCGTTGGAACATCGCTGAATTTTAACTACGAATTATTTCCTACCATGACCCCCGATTGCAAAAGGGCCCCATCCCCGTCCGATCACTAGTGGTGCCCGGCCGGAACCACGCCATTTGCATAAAAAAAGCATCGGTTTCTTATCGTATACCCCATCGCTGGATAATGTGACTTAACAAGTACCTTACAAATTTTTGCGGAAAAATGATGAGCGGTACATAGCTAAATTAATCCACGCGGAAAAAAGTACTTATACAGTATTTTAAAGGTACTAGGCTGTGACTATATCCTCCTAGCCCCCCCCCTTTATCCCATGTATAAAAGATAATAACTGATATATACGTATATTTATAACTTTCTAAAGGGCTAAAATTAAATAATCGAGTCTTCAATGTTTAATCTTTGAATTCATACATGACCGTAAAAAGTGGGGGGGGATTGCCCCCCATGATTATCCATTATGTAGATTGCAATAGAAAACAAAGGTACAGTATCTTTATTCCTGTGCACCTTCAATAAAACGTTTGAAGACTTTTTAGTTGGCATAAGCGGAAAGCCCAAGGGAGCTTTTAGTAACCTTAATGATAAAACGCCGTTTAATGATACATATAGCATTAAGAGTTGCAATTGAAGCTTAATGCCATAAATTATTGCATTAATAGCTGACATCATCAACCGCTAATGCTAAATCGCCGCTTAATGACAAATTATATCATTAAGCGTCACAAATGCAGTGCAACACCGACGCTTAATGAAACAAACAAATATCGACATCTCCGAGCTTAATGATACAAACTGGTGTATCATTAAGTGTTGCAGTTTCAACCCCTTTAAAGATATAAAATTTAGAAATCGCTAGTTATATTTAAAGAAACACACATCCACCTTTCCTGAACAATGAGATATCACTTGTCAAAATATTTATATATGCCCTTGTGCTATATAAATGGTAATTATTGAATTTTACTGTGTTTTCTTTGTCAAGGGAAGTGTTAAACCCCCGGATGTTTAAAGACAGATAGGCAGATAGCTAGAAGAGAGAGATACGAAG
>NW_026923410.1:0-21315 GCF_032062105.1 Saccostrea cuccullata | reverse complement strand
GTCCTGTGTGATATGCACATTTTTATACAAGTCTTTCTCACAGTTCTGACATCTAATATGTTGAAATTAATATCTTTTATAACAATTCTTTTACATTTTGAAATCATTTTAATAGTAAGGACAAGAATACCTTGTGAAATTCAAAATTTCAGAGAAAGTATGAGGATTCGTCATATGTCAGGAGTGTGGTAAGAGGAGGGTAGTATACAGCAAGTGTCGTCTTGAGAGCAGAGAACAACGAGCAGTGCTGAGAGTACAAGAAGAACTTCTCTATGTGTGTGGTAGTACCTTATTCCCAGGAGGGGATCTTCAAGACAAAATCATTGTAAAAGAGTCGTTGCATTGTGGGTCACCTATTGAAGCAACATATTACTCTGGTATTAAAAGCAATTTTTTCACAAAACTTTAATGTTTTATTCAACAAAAAAGAAAAAAAAGACATAATTTTTTCTTTTGATAACTTATTATAACATTTCAGGGAAATCACAGATTTTCGACATTATTTGTTTCTATTGTGGGGACACAGAGATCACCAGGAATACGGAAATTCAGCAACTAGAGGAAGAATATGGGATAGTTAGACCAATCTGTCAAACCTGCATTTCCATTGGCAAAAAACCGGCTACTAGATGTGCAAAAAAAAAATTAAAAAACGCCGCGTAACATGACAGTTGTGTAACGTCACAAAAATTATGCATCATTAAATAATAAATGTGTATTTTGTCTTTTTTTTTTCGTCCTCCGACTTGACCTTTCTTGAAAAAAAATCCGTAAAACTAAAAATCAAATTATGATCGCCTAATGAAAGTTATGTATTTGTGCAATTGCATTACAAATTGTTAATGTAATTTTCACAATAATTATTGTTGTTAGATTTTATTACTTTTCATATTATATTGTCGGCCATCAGCATTTAAATATCTGTAATGAAATAAAGAGTGAAAGATCCAAAATACGGCGTGTTACATTAAAGATTACATTTCCCATGAAAATTAAAAATCTGGGTTTAAAATACAACTAAATATGTTTTTTGTTTTTTTTAACAGGGAAATGTGGGGGTGTATTCTGGATTTGAGCGAGGGACCGAGCTGAATTTTTGCTTTTTTTTTTTAATATAGATTGATAAAGATTATTCCTGAAATACATCGACTTCTTCTTTTTCGGAAGGCATAAACTTTTTTCAGTAGTCCTTTTTTCCACAAAACGTCTTAAGACTAAAAATTTACAGTCATTCTATAAATTTGACAGTCGTTACTGTTTGTATAATTTTGTACGTAAATGTTATTCTTAGTTGTAAAAGTTTTGGGGGGAAATGAACTACGAGAAATAATTAAAGTACATTATATAACTGAAATCATTTAGAGCATTTAACGAGGATAGTGGGCTGTAAACTAGGAAAAAATACAGATGGGTAAAAAGGATTTAAAAGGACAGGAATATCACAAGGAAAAAAAGAATCTTCGTGTAAGCGGCTTTGAAATGAAATATGATTTACAATTTTTTTTTGCATACATGTACCCGAAATACTTTGCAAACTCAGACGTACAAAGTGAAGATTGGAGGGGAAAATATATTGAAAGAACGTGATTTTAAAAACACAAAAAAAAAAAAAATGAAAAATCATTGACAGAAAATATAGGTTATATTTATTCCAATACTCAAACGATGATGTGAATTGTAAAATGAAATATAATCAGTGTAAGACTGACTGAGTAAGATTAAAAAATACATAGCTAGATGCAATCAACTTTATGAAGATTTCAGCTAACCTTTTTTTGAGCACACATTTCATGTAATGCATGTAGTATACTTATATAACTCTTGAGTATTTCTTTCAGCATGTAAAATTTTACATGAATGAACTTATAAAATTATCAAAATAATCTTCATTTTAGATGGCAGATGATTTCCTTGACCTGTTCGCAGATCTAGACGAGGTCAACGAAGTAGTGAAACAATGTGATACAAATTTTATGGAAGTAAAGTACCCAGGACTTTTCATTTTCAAAGGCGCATCCGTCATGGAGACCAATAAGACCGTCCTCCCGACATTGAAAGAGATGGCTCCCGAGACTGCCAAGGATGATCAAGCGAAGAGTGTCGACCAGACACTGTGAGGAACCTTGAGGGACCAGGAACCAGTGAAGAGGAGGAGGATTTCCCTGGAGGATTACCAGGCTAGGAAGGAAGTCTCAGGAACCACCGTGTCCACTCAGACCTCTTCGAGAGTCTACCCTAGTCTTATACTCCCTACCCTGCCAGACAGCAAAGCAGAGCTGCAGGCCTGTCAGGCATGGATGTGCAATAGCATGGATCAGATTGGACGTACCAGGGAAATAGCCAAACGAAGACTGGTGGAACTTGAAGGAGGGGAACGACAGAGGGAAAGAGAAGCAATGCGAGCGTTGGAAAAGAGGAATCGAGAACTAGAAATGGAAGTGAAGAGACTTAAAGATAGGGACACTCTCTTCTTGGAAGAGTAAACTTTGTTATAGAGACAATGACCAATATGTAATCTGACTTTGAGTGAAGTGAACACTTACAATACATAGTTGTAACTATTTCTCTTTTTGTTCTTATATATATAATAATTGATATGAATTTCTTTGTACATTTATTTAATAACTAATGTGTTTAAATATTTTACTTGCAAAATGTTAATTCTTATGTAATTTTAGGTAATATGTTGATTAGCATTGTAATTTCTTATCATTCTTGACTAATGTGAAATGCACATTAGATCTTAAGGGAGGGAGAGTGTGTTGGTTTTGTCTTATATTTATTTTAGAGTTATTTCCCTTTGACAAACACAAACAATACGAACTTCTACAGCAACAAGTTGATAAACTCAACTTCAAAGACATTGAAGCAGAGATGATTTCAGAGCCCAAACAGCAGTTGCAATCCAAAGCTGATCAAAAAAATGAACTCAAATTCAAAGAAATTGAAGCAGAGATGGTTTCAGAACCCAATGAACAGTTGCAATCCAAAACTGATGATAAAAATCTGAAGGAGTTTTCAATTCATGCAGGGGAGCTGTGGGATATAACTTTGCGTTTGATATAAGAATGCAGTTGCATTGATAACAGTTTCATTTTGACCAAAATGCTTATTTTTCTGAACTTATCTTCGAAGATATTGAAGATTTTCAAAGATATTAAAGAAATTTGTTTTGTAATTTTATGACATCCAATTTTGTGAAGTCTTTTGAGCAATTAAAGCTTGAAATAAAATTAGGGTGTACGTGTAATATTAAAGTGCAGATATTTACATTTTTTTTTACAATTATACATGTATGTATAGACAGAAATGTCCCTTTTCTCAACACTAAAATAGATATCATATATTTTATTGAATGATATATATAGACACTTAGTGACATATATTAACATACTAGTATATTCTCTCTCTCCCTCTGTAAACACTTTCCTTTTTTCTTTTTCTTTTTTAAGTTTATATTTTCTGTACCTTTTCATTTTTTTTTATTTCATGTTTTTTTTTTAATTTATCTTGATTATCATACCACGACACTGGAACCTAACAAATAATATTCAATTACGTTAATGTGAAATCATCTTTTCTCCTAAGCTTGCTTGCATAAGTTAAATTTTTTCATACCTTAAATTACTAAAATTTAATAGAAAGAAAAAAAAAACATGAAAAATTGGTTTTAAGCAAGTATTTCTGGTTATCAGGTCATCCCTCAAGTTTGGAACATTATACATTTACATCTGAAATTTATCCCCTTTAAGGTTTTTTTTTTTCAGAGTTTTAAATTCCAGTCATTAAAAATTCCATGGTTTACATGGGATTCGCGCCCCCCCCCCCCCCCCTAATAAAATACCGATGAATCAAACTGCTTTACCACTAACGCGCTTACCACTATGTTACATGGCTTATGTGTTGTAGTGGCATTCAAATGATGTTTGTGACATGACCCTTGACTTTATGCACTTGAAGTATTACTCGGAAAGGTATAATGGATCTTCCCTCCATTATTTTGTATACCAAAAAATATTCATACGCAAACCTTTAGGATTATTTTTCAAACGAATGGAGCGAAGACCCACTCACATTGGAAAATTTTTGTTTAAGCGTGAAAATATGATCTTTTTTTCTTTTAAGCCTGTGTATGCTTTTTATAGGAAAACATTTTCACATTTTACAATTAGTACATGTACTTTAATATTAAATGAAATATGACATAAAATGTGGATATCATTGAGATAAAAAAAAAACTTCACATCTTATCTGCCGCGGTATAGGCATTCTGTCCGCCTTATACGCCCATCCTCTTTGGTAAACATTGTTTTTCAAAACACTCTCCACAGCACATGGCCCCCATATTCCCTTCCAGTAACAGTATACAATTTGGTCTATTAAATAAAAATCGGTATTTGTCCACGTGTAATTACAATCTTTTTGTTAACATTATTTTTCAACATGGTTATGATAATCGTAATTTAATTTGTGCTGAGCGGTTAGTCGGGAATTAGGGAATGCCGATCTCGATTATTTTTCTCCATTAAAATGTCTAACATTGAAATGAATAACATAACTATATCTGATTTTATTTTATTTTCTGGTAATTCCTTTTTTTTCGTTTTGTCAATTTAATTCCTAAATATTAAAAAACTGAGAGTTGCAGGATGGGATAGGATAGGATTAGACTGAAATTACAGGATAGGATTGTGGATGCAGGATTCACGATAGGATAGGATAGAATTGTCAACTTATAGGATAGCAGCACTGTAGTCCTTCTAGCACATGTTATGACTGGCAGAGTTGGTATTCTTTTAATACAATGTTCCACCAAATTTTTTGGTCTACTTTTTAGCTCACCTCGACGAAGTCGAGATAAGCTTATGCTATACCCCCGGCGTCGGCGTTAGCAGGTTAAAGTTTTAGGAGCAAGTCCATTCCCAAGTAACTATTACCCCTATCTGAACCAAACTTGCATGGATGATGCATCTAGGGATGTACACTACCAGACTTGCTTCAGATGCTGGATCTGACCTACATTTTCTAGATGAGTGACCAGGTTAAAGTCTTTGGAGCAGGTTAAAGTTTTTGGAGCAGGTCCATTCCCAAGGAATTATAAGCCCTACCCAGACCAAACTTGCATGGATGATGCATCTATGAATGTACACTATCAACTTGCTTCGGATGCTGGATCTGACCTACATTTTCCAGATGAGTGACCAGGTTAAAGTTTTTGTAGCAGGTCCATTCCCAAGGAATTATAAGCCCTACCTGAACCAAACTTGCATGGATGATGCATCTATGAATGTACACTACCAGACTTGATTCGGATGCTGGATCTGACCTACATTGTCTAGATGAGTGACCAGGTTAAAGTTTTTGGAGCATGTCCATTTCTCAGGAACTATAAACCCTATTTGGACCAAACTTGCATGGATGATGCATCTGATGGACACTACCAGAATTGCTTTGGATGCTGGATCTAACCTATATTTTTATTCCCAAGTAACTATAAGACCTACCTAAACCAAACTTGCTTGGATGATGTATCTAGGGATGGACACGACCAGACTTGCTTCGGATGCTGGATCTGACCTACATTTTCATTCCCGAGTAACTATGAGCCCTATTTGGACCAAACTTACATAGATGATGTATCTAGGGATGGACACTATAAGACTTGCTTCAGATGCTTGATCTGACCTACATTTTCATTCCCAAGTAACTATAAGCCCTACCTGAAGCAAACTTGCATGGATTATGTATCTAGGGATATTTATTCAAGTCTTATCCCTGCCCACCCACCATTCTATTTCTGATCAAGAATGGTATTGCATCTACCATTCTAATTTCATTTTATTAAAAATAAAATCAAATATATGCAAAACTGAGAAAAATATGAAACAAAAGGTGCCCACCTCAAGAGCAGCAAAGCCATAATTGCTAATATTTATATGGAAGCATCCTTAAGTTTTCTTTTTTTAATTCCGATGACATTGTATACTTGTTAAGTGTTATTTATAGCAAACGGTATAATGGATAAAACGGAACAAGCACCTGCGCTTGCACAGCGTCGAAACCAAGAGAAATATTTTCCTCTTACAAAAAAAGAGCTCCAATTTCGTTATTTAAGATAAATCTTAAGTTAAGTTTAAGATGAAAAGTTACGATCGCCTATTAAAACAGACAATTCGTATCTTAAGTATGACCATAAGAATTTCGTAAGTTTAAAAAATTATCTTATCTTAAGATAGGTTAGTAAAACTGAAGCCTGATGGTGTTTTCCACCAGTTTATGTTGTTTTCTGTGAGGAAATCCTGTGCCCTTTTGGAACGATGTTTTGGGTCATTGTCTTGCATGAATTTATGGTGCAATGGATATATCTCTCTATTGGATGGTAGAAATGTACTATCTAAGATTTTATATATAGTTCTGCGTATATTATTCCGTTAAAAATACACACTTGTGTTATCCTGTGTGAGAGAATCGACCTGACTTTTCAATCCATTTAGTGCCCGCTGTAGAGATAACTGCGTTTCTGTGGAAGCGACATTTCTCTTTACAGAATTTACTTCATCCAGCGCTGCCCTGACTTCTTTAACAATGCTTAAACGGATTAGAGTCTCCTGGTTGATAAGCTGTCGCAGTACATCGATTTCCTTTATTTCACGTCTGTCGTGGATCAAAGAGTACCGGTTAACAAGGAAGCCATCCTGATTTGGGATATTGACATAAAAAAACAGAAAAAAGAATGGTAAACATCATCTTTTCAAATCCAAAATGATCTTAGCAGAATAAAACAATGTTGTTTGTCGAGAACAAATTTTATAAAGATTCCATGTAATTGAATCTCTAAAATTTCCAGGCTTTTCCGGCTGTTACCATAAAACAACAACACATGTAGCAATTTTTGAATTAAATTTATACTGGCGTCTCATTATATCGCGGTACTTAATCCTTTTGCATAAAAAGTGTTATTCCAATTTTTTACTTTTAACTTTCATAAAAAATATTAATAAACCAATCTATGGACTAACTTTTTAGTGTAAAATTATATCCCAAGCTTGCATCGTTTTAGTTATTGTCTATTTTTAAAATAGGAAGTCTTATTTACCTCCAAAATTGGAGATTCTCATTGTATCGCGGTGTTGGAAGACATGGAAACTTGTAGATGACATGGACCTCAATTTTTTTTTTTTAATTTACTTTGTTATTGTTATTCTACAGGAAAAGTAAATAAATATACGAGGTTAAGACCTTTAAAAGATGAGCTATAGTATAATTTTTTACAAGGTTATAGATTTAATGCTTAAAAGTAATTAAAAAGGTGACTGATAATCTGAAAAATTACGCTTTTTAACATATTTTTTCAAACGGATGTTCAATGAAGAAGGATATGGAAATAACGAACATTATTCAATACTTCTTAATCATCAAAAAAGTAAACATTCAGACAACATAAACATATTCTCCATCAATAAAAATAATAAAGGCTATCTATC
Source organism: Saccostrea cuccullata (assembly GCF_032062105.1). NCBI lineage: Eukaryota > Metazoa > Mollusca > Bivalvia > Ostreida > Ostreidae > Saccostrea > Saccostrea cuccullata. The sequence goes on along the minus strand of NW_026923410.1, from coordinate 13,831 downwards.
CAAATTTCTGCAAAATACCGCGATACAACGAAACAGGCGATATAATGAGAATCAAGTATAATATTTAAGATGAACTCCTTTTTAGGTCACCTGAGGCCATAAATTCACAAATTTGGTAGAGGCACTCTTGCTCATCATTACTATGTACTTAGTTAGTTTATTTAATACCCAGGAGCAGAGAAGAAGGATTTCAAAGAAATAATGCATTTTCACTACCTACTTATTAAGCCCCGCCCTAGCACTAGAACCCCTGACCCTGGGGCCATGAATTTCACAATTTAAGTAGAGGACTCAATGCTCATTACATTCATAACAACAGTTTGCCTGCTTGATGTCCAGGAGCAAAGAAGAAGATTTTTAAAGATTGCCATAATTTAAGTGGTTTTGGCCCCACTACCCAGGCCCCAGGGGGGCAGGGACCATGAAATTCACAATTTTTGTTCCCCTTCACCCATACATGCTGTATACCAAATTTGGTTGAAATTGGTTAAGTGGTTTCAGAGAAGAAGCTGAAAATGTTCAAATGTTAACACACGACACACGAAGATGGACGAAAACAGATAGCAATAGGTCACCTGAGTTACTCAGGTGACCTAAAAATATAAGCCCAGTTGGAATCAAGGTTAGAATAGGTCCTCAGTACCCCCTTGCTTGTCGTAAATGGGGCGATCCTTCGGAGGAGACCATATAAACTGAGGCCCTGTGTCACTGCAGGTGGGGCACGATAAAGAGTCCCCCCTGCTCAAAGGCCCTAAGTGCCGAGTATGGACATAAATTTGCAGCTCTTCACTAGCAATGGTGATGTCTCCATATCAGTGAAATTTTCTGGAGAGGGACGTTAAACAGTATACAATCAATCAATCATCAAAATTATATAGTCTACAATTCTCCGATGTAACACTCACACAGGAGAACATAAAATGAAAAAATAAAGTATACAGTGAAGTCGCCAATTCCGGGTCATGCCAGGGTGTTACTTTGATATTTGGCAAATCTGTTTAATTTATATTTTATGCAATATATGTATTGAGAGAACAAATAGTGAGTCATCCAAACACCTTTTCGTTTTCAAAATAGCTGCACGGAAACAATATTTACAGGGGTATTTCAGCAAGGCCTAGCTTCCCCAGTTACGAATCATTTTCTCCATTTCCGGGTCATGTGACTTAACGGTCGTGTAATATTCATGGAACGTTTTGGAACAAGATTTTTATGATTTTGAAAAATGAAACAATTCATGCAGCTTGGGAAAAAAGTAAAACAACCACAGAAATATGTTTAAATTATTTTAAAAACAATCACAACAAAACATGCTGAACTAAAAAAAATGTATTAGGATTAAAAATATTAGAATTAAATTCATTTATTTAAAAAAATGCATTTAAAGGGTTAACTCGATTTTATTTTTTAGAAAGAATATATTCCAGTTAGAAAACTTTTGATAATCAAGGTAAATACATGGTTGTTGATTGGTTTCGTACATAGAATTTTGACATGTTCATGCCACGGGACTGCGTGACCCGCAATTGGAGAAACTACTACAGTTTGATTTAATATTTATTACACTTTTACTTTAGCAGCGATCATTATGATTGATTTCTCAGTTAAAAAATAAATGCATTTGCCATACTTAAGAGCTATCATTATTTATCTAGAACTTTTAAATCAGCCTTTCTGCAGCGAACAAATACGAAAGTAGCCCGTCACCACTGCAGAAACATTCAAGTCTTTAATGCGTGCGTTTCAGAATTTCGATTGTTGGATGCTGTCTTCAAGTTTATATACGATTTTTTTTTATTAATTACATACAGAAAGACCAGTTCTTCATGACTAGCGTATTCATTAAGTTTTTTGCGCTTAAATTTTAACACTAGGCATAAAATACACGCGAGTGACCCGGAATTGGAGACGACCCGGAATTGGCGACTCCACTGTAGTTGACATGTAATCTGAAATTTCAAAAATATAATAGTCTACAAGTGGAGCGGCCCAATTTCCGCCCCAGATATACACTCACACCGGAGAACATAAAATGAAAAAAATAAAGTAGTTGACATGTAATATGAAATTTCAAAAATATAATAGTCTACAAGTGGGAGCGGCCCAATTTCCGCCCCCGATATAACACTCACATAGAAGAACATAAAATGAAAAAAAAATGAAGTAGTTGACATGTAATCTGAAATTTCAAAAATATAATAGTCTACAAGTGGAGCGGCCAAATTTCCGCCCCCTATGTAACACTCACACAGGAGAACAAGAAATTAAGAAAACACAGTGTAGTTGACATTTAACATGAAATTTCAAAAAAAGGATAAGTCTACAAGTGGAGTTGCCCAATTTCACCCTCCGATATAATACTCACACAAAATAAATTGTAATTCTAACCATGACTTAATCTTACTAGTAAATAACAACAATAAACTTCTTGAACAACAACATCAAAACTTCGTGAATAACAACAATAAACTTCTTGAACACCAACAGTAAACTTCTTGAACAACAATATTACAATTCTGGAATTCTTGAACTTTCTTTTACAAAAATCACAAATTGAGTCCAAAATTTTCTTTGAGCGAGTCACACGTGGCTTTCCAGTAATTTCTTCCTTCATTATGTCCTGAATTCTCTCTCGGCTATTCCTGTGAAAAGCAAGTTTCAGGTATTCAAAGAATAATCCACTAAATGCTATGACACGTGCATTTTCCTTTGAGATAGTCTTAGAATCAACAAGAAGATCAAGGGTTGACAAGGAGTGTTTGGCACCATCACCATATTCTATTCTTTCAATCGCAGAATTCAAAGAGTAGGTCAGGCACTGTTTTGTCTCTAGATTTGGTTGTAAGCAGTTCAACAACTTGTCTAAAGCTATAACGTCCTGCAAAGAATCATGAGCTTCATAAGCAGCTCCTAAGAAATGTTCAAAAAGGTTGACTTGCGAGTAGGAGGTGAGCCCAGGCTTTGTTGATTTAAACAAGGTTAGGGTATCGCAGATACCACTGATCTTTTCCCTAAGCAAGCTGACCATACCACATTTTTGGAATGCATTTAACAGTACAGGAATATCATAAGATATAATGTTGTGCCCTGTAAGTATGCTCTCCTTGTCTTCACGAAGGATTCTCAGAAAACTTGACAGCCCCAATCTAATGGGGACTGGAGAAACGTCTTTGTTGTTATGATACATTTTCATGCCATTCATTCTAATCCCGGTAATCTCCTCAGCCTTTTAACAAATAGGGCTCTTTGGAATGATGTACTGGTTGAATTGGCTACCATTTCTCAATGCAGAAATTTGAAGGATATGGGAAGTTTTGGCTGTAAAATAGAATTAAATGAGTTTAAGTGAATTCTGAAGCAGAATTTTAGTGTATTATGAGGATGCATGAAAATTTAATTCAAACTCATTGATTTCTTGATCCATCACATCAGTCATTATTCTATGGACCTTTATATTCAATGCACAACATTGTTTGAAATGTGAACTGTTTACAATATTGGACTTGGAGTCACAGAACTTGAATTTTTGTACATGTATTAAGAATGAACTTCAAATATATAATTTCGAAGGTCTGGATATAAAAATCCAAATGCCATCAAATTGAGCATAATTATTTTAAATGTATAATCAACCAGAATAAAGTGTTCTTAATGTATGTCAATATGACATAGGCTCTATATGTTATACGATATTACCTGGATTTTTATACAATCAAATGGTGTGTCACATATCCTATGTACTGAGAGGTATAATTGATGCCTACCTAAGCCTGTGGCCTCAATATCAAAGATGACCTCATCCATTGTTTTAACACTGCTGACTGGAAGTGTTTCCAATGATGGCTGAACAGATGGAGGTGGTATTGCTTGCACATCAGTAGACTCTATGGTTTGGAAGTTTACTCCATCAGAGTACGTGACACCCTCTCTAACTTCATTCGTTTAGCTGCCTTGTTGTCTGAAAGATAAATGCACTCAATTTATTTAACAGCAGATCATTTTTTAAAATTTACATTATTATTGATTCATCATGTACTGATGTAAAATTTACTAGGCATGTGAAAGATCAATCTTGCCTATGCTGAAGCTTTATTGTTTTATTTTTATCTTGTTCGATTGTTTACATTGCTTCTGCCGTCTCCTTCTTCTCCCTCTCTTCCCTCTCCTTTCTCGGCCTGTGCGTGCGTGTATGGCCGCTGGAGCTCCGTTTCCTCCGACAGGCTGCACGCCCCCGTCGGGAGTCCAGTCCGGTGGCCCGGAATACTTATAAACTCCTCCAAGGTCTAGCACTGCGTGAAAATTTGGCTTTACAATACAAGTAAAGATAATGTAAATTTATTATTTACAATGCCTTTAATTGGCTTTTCTGAAAAAAGTCAAAGTTGGAAAAGGTAACCTTTACATTAACTTTACATGCACTTAAATATGATGTAATGTCCCACATTGTCTTGACTTTACAAAAAAGTAAAGTTAATATTTACAACCATTAAACACAGTATTTAGGATATATTAAATCTGATAATTACAGACCTTAAATTTAATTAAATACCATCTTTAATAACTACAATCTGATAATTACAAACCTTAAATTTAATTAAATATCATCTTTAATAACCACAAAAGTTAATAATTTCCGTTTTCCATTCCAGTGAATGAAGCCTTATTCAAATTATGAATTAGTTTTCCTTCCAAATTGATAAGTTGCGGAAATGTAAACATCATAATTAATATACATTTTAAGAAAAAGCTGACTTTAACTTTGTTTATTACAATACAAAACATTATTTTTTACAAACATAAAAACAAAATCATCAAGATTCTTGGCAGTATATGTTGCCCACATCCTATCCTGCAAATTACATACATATCAAAGACATAGTACATTTCACAAATATGTTTTTTTTTTTTGTATGTGACATGTTTTATAATAAAACCAACTGTTCATTCTTGAATTTAAAGTTGTGAATCAACATAAAACTATTTTATGTCCTCTTTAATTTCTTGCTAATATAGGTTTTAGTGGAAATCAACAACTGTCAAAATGTTTTTATCACACCTCCCTTTTCAGAGTTCAAAACTTTTCTCCCCATGCAGGCATTTTCCTAATGCTTTTCCTAAAAGAAAAAAAAAAAGTATTTTTTTCAGTGCCATGCATAAGTATGAATATTTTCAACGGCTTTGTGTTATCAGAATTCACAATACCATGATAAATAAAACTAAAAACAAGGCACAACCTTACTAATAAATAAACAGTTCATACATGACCTTTAACCTCAAAAAGCAAAAAATGTAAATTTATTAATTTAATAAGATGAGTGGAACTCTTGTTATTGACATATTATATGAAGAATCAATGGGTTAGGTCATGTATCCCTTATCACAAAAAGCCTATAAATTAAAATTTGAGAAGTATGTATTTTTTAAGGGTACTACACAAAAACAAAGAATAATTCCCTGAAATATTGAGAAATCATAGGTTTCCTGACTACTCAGTTGTCAGTTTACAAAGAGAACAACATTGTGCTACATACCATACCGTATAAGTAGAATTTTTAGCGAGGATTTAATTTGGCATTATTAGCGAGGGTGTTGAGATGGCTAAAATTAAATATTGCTAAAAATTAATTGCGTTTTATTTGTATTAGTTTCTTAAATGTGCATTTTAAAGTCCTTAAAATAGCATCTCGCTAAAAATAAATTACCAGTTTTAAAGGACAAATCGTAAAATTTGCCTCTCGCTTAAATTTCCACTTATACGGTATTTCATTTAGCTGTACATGTATACAGAATGATACTGAAGTTATGGATTAGGATATATGTACCTTTTTCCCCAATCACATGTTTCAGCTCATGATCTTTTTCCTGATATGGAACAGTAAAAGGACTTTAGGTGAGAATCCCTCAAATTGAAAATGACAATCATGCTGAAATAGAATTAATACCGTGATTAACATTTTGTACATATGGACAAATATAGTCAATATTTTTTTTAAAAATTATGAGTTTGAAGCAAACTGCTGCACTTGGTCACCAGAGAATGAATTGATTTTGAAAATTAATACACAGTGCAATCACAAATAATAGCTATGAATTGACAAACACCCTTATGTTATTTTTTATCAAGAATAATCTAAATTTAGTTCTAAACAATACTTGCCATTTATAATATGAAAGTTGAGAACCAGCCTCTTCTTCATGACAGATCTTTTAATTTTCTCATGGTAGGCTTAGTAGCTTGAGACTATTCAAAGGAATTGAACATTTTTTTTTTTTACAAATATATGACGATATTGACTCCTGAGCAATTCAAGCACTAAATAATGTAAATGTTTGTTCAAGTAACAGATTTCATGAAATTTATTATTAAAATGTGTTTGTACCAAAGAACACTGGGATCCTCAATCTGGGTAATCATGTTTTGTTGTCTTCCTTGCCCCGTCTTGATGTTTTCCCTTCAATAATCTGCATACTGAATTCACTATACCTGTGATTTAAGGAAATGGACACAGTTTAAAATACAAAATGATATAAATAAAAATAAATAAACTCTCAAAGTTGAGAGTTTATGTACATGTATATAGGTTAGTATATATAGGTCCCTGATAAGTGTAGCACTTTTCTTACAACATTATTTTTCTTGCCTGATCAAAATCTTTATTAATTTAAAGCAACTTTTAGAGTGTAGTTAACATGGTTAATGTAGATACAAATTTTTAAAAATATGTTACATTTATCAATCCGGCAGACAAGCCCCTATGATTCATACACCTTAACAGAATAAAGTGGCGCACATAAACATTTAATCCCAGAATTATCAAAAGTACTTATCTAATATCCTAGCAAAAAATAACATACAAAGCGTCGTTTTCCGTGACTTTGATTAGTTTCATTCTTTCACAACATGCACAATGTACTGATCAGAAAGTGAAAGTAAAAACGGCTGGAAATCGTAAACAAACCTTTAGAGCATGTCAACTCGGGAGTTCTAGCAGTTGTTCCGGCAAGAATCTTCTTAAATCTAGATGAAGTGTCAAAAAATTACCACTGGTTTCAAACGTCGTCAAAATAACGATGCAGACCCGCTCAACTTGATTTGAATTGATTGGCTATTCAATCGAATACACAGTGCCATATTTGGGTTACTGTTCAGAGTAGATCGTTCGTTTTACATTCGAGAAGAGTTTACATATTACTTGAATGAAGAGGATAACATAATACTGAGGTAAAAATTTTGTGTAAAGTATGTTTTCAGTTTAGTTTACAATACAAGCTGTAAATGTGCTGGAGATTTTATTGATGTTGAAGCTTGTAAACAAAACCAATAAACGTAGGACTTATTCACGGCAATGTATGGGAACCAGAGCTGGGAACCAGTCTAGAAGGCAAAGAAAAATTCCGCCAAGTAAACAACAAAGAAAGGGATTTGGGATGTTGTCAGTTGTATACATTATGTGGGCCGGTGACTGCAAGGTAATACATGTGTCTTATTTGTTGCACATAATTTGTTTCATTTAAGGTCAAGATCTAGTAAATGACTTTAGAATAACTTTTCAGTGCTAAATCCATTATGACGTCATAATCACTTTCAACTTTCTTTTTCCCGTACTTTACGGCTCTAATAGAATTATGTAGAAAATAAAGTATTTTCATGGAATTCAATTTGAAATCACATGAAAGGTAGTCCCGATACCTATCTTAAATTTAACATCATTATAAAGTAGAGACTACGAACATACAAATAACCATTTTCTGAAAAACTGTAGGCAATCTCATACATTTTCTTTATCTGATATGGAAAAAACTCCCATTTTCAATACTAGTTTTCTTATTTTTTCATTGAAAATAACAGTTTAAAATATGGTTTTTCATCTTCTTTTTCTATAAATAATGCCCCGAAACACCTATTTTGACCAAGCTAATGTTATAAAGAATCATTAAAGGAATTAATTTCTTAAATTTGAAAAATCTGTAGGCACCTTCCGTTTACTAGATCTTGACCTTAAGAGCCATTCTCTGTAATGATTTGAAATTTTATATAGGAGCTGTGGCACGCATAGTCTCAGAATTTCTCCAAACTCTCTATGATAAAAGTCATTGATACCCTAAACTGAAATCAGGCAAAAATTGGTTGCTATGTTTTATAGTTACCATGGCAACATGTCTTAAAGTTCGAAAAATGGCATTTTTTAACATGTTTAGAGCCCCATAGTTAACATTTGCGGCAAAGCAAACAATTGGCAATGACTGTTTCCAAAAGTTGAAGGTCAGATGTCTTAAATGCATGATAAACATGTTTGGTAAATCAACTTTTACATACGTTACTATGGTAACAAAGTATTCAAAAGTAAAAAAAATATTCATTGAATTTTATAAAGTCATACAAGTAAAAATAAAAAGCAATTATAGGATGAAATGTGACCAAATAATAGAAAAAAAAGAGCCTTGAAACATATACCAAGAACAAAATAATATTTCATTTTGGTTGGCAATGGTTGCCAAGGTTTTTATACCACAGAGAGCCTTCAAAGTAACACTCTGTATGTTTAAACCTGATCCTATCTTTTAAAAAAGCACATTTCCTCATAACTAATGATCAATTTTTAAAGATGTTGGTGTGCTCCTAGTTTTCCCATTAGAAAAAATTCAGATTAGATTCTTTAAATAGAGCGTTGCTATGGAGATAAGCAGAAAATATATGCTTAAAAACCTGAAAAATATTTTCTTTCCTTGGATACGTATCCTTAAATGTAGATTCCCAAAACTTTTATGATTGATATTTATTAACAGCTAACCTGACTTTTAATTTTGACTATCATCCAATCTCTAAGTGGATGCAAGAACTTGGCACATAGGGTTTAATATTGATATAAAGTTCACAAAATCGAACATTTTCCCTTCTTGGTTACCATAGCAACAGTGTTGTTTTCTTCATCAACTTTTATCAATATATGATATTCAACTTCAGTTCTAACAGATAAGTACTATTCAAGCTGAGTCCTTTAATTTGTTTCTTGATTATATGGCAATTTAATTCTTAATGCAGCGAAAAATAATTCACTTTTAAACACTGGTACTTTGTTTCCATGGTAACACTGCAAAGTTAGAATTATACCCAATTTTTCTTATGGTTTTGGTGTTGCAAGGTCCTGAGGATGCATTTTTGTCAGTAATGAATTTTCATGTTTTTCCTTAAGACAGTAGCATTAACCCAATCTTAGTTACTGGTTTTACATGGTTACACTGTGTTACCATGGCAACCATAAAAGTTATTTATAGAATAATATTGCTTATACTTGTATACTTAAGGTCAAACATTTTCATTGTTTTTCTTAAGTCGTTGATTGAGTTTTAGCCTGTAACACCTACCATTAGTGAATATGGAGTGCTTTTCAGCATATTTCAGCATTTTAAATGTATTCCAAATGTACCCTTGGTTACCACTTACTTAGAGATATATTCTAAACAGTTTCTTTACAGTATAAGTGACATCAAGGTGTCATGTTTTGAGAGAATGGTTTGTTTGCTTTTTCTAGCTTTTATTAAGCCACAGTCAAGATTTAAAGTGTCTGAAAATCTCGATTTTTCAAATTTTTCCGGCTGTTGCCATAGCAACCGAGACACTTAGCAACGAAATTTTGTATGATATTTGTTTCTGGTGTCAAGTACTAAGCATGGGTGAAGTTTCATCAAAATCGGTGACCATGCGTGGCAACGAAGTTTAAGTGGTTACAGAGAATGGCTATTAATTATGGAAATTTATCCGTCCCAACCAGTGGCGTAGCATTGTTTTTTTTTTTTACTTTTTGAAAGTGGGGGGGGGGGGGGGGGGCAGGCAATAAAGGGGGGAGTTAATGGGGGTTAACTTTTTCTCAGAGACAATTACATTTAGTTCCAATTCTTATACTACATTTTTGGTACATTTCTAATAGTGAATGTTGGTTTTGGAAAAAAGTGGGGGGGGGGAGGGGGCAAGCCCCCCTGCCCCCCCCGGATACTATGCCCCTGCCAACACTGGCAGAAATATAACTAATGATAAATCTGACTTAAAAATTCCTTCCTCTGTTCCCCGAAGTACATGTTACACTCTTCGCTCTCATTTTTTAAAAAATATTCATTGTATATTTTTTTGCAGAAGCAAGGAATGTGGAGCTAATGCATCCTGCTAAGGATGGAAAGTTCTTGTGTTTATTGGTTGTTCCTGAGACACCAGTCACAGTTGTACCTTATTTCCATTTTAGGTAATGCCTTTTGATTTTTTTTAAGTAGAGGAACAATGCATTTTTCATTTAATATAAAGCTTCGCTCTCATTTTTTAACAAATTTTCATTGTATATTTTTGCAGAAGCAAGGAATGTGGAGCTAATGCATGCTGCTAAGGATGGAAAGGTCTTGTGTATATTGGTTGTGCCTGAGACACCAGTCACAGTTGTACTTTATTTTCATTTTAGGTAATGCCGTTTGATTTTTATTTTTAGTAGAGGAATAATGCATTTTTCATATTCAATATAAAGCTTCGCTCTCATTTTTTAACAAATTTTCATTGTATATTTTTGCAGAAGCAAGGAATGTGGAGCTAATGCATGCTGCTAAGGATGGAAAGGTCTTGTGTATATTGGTTGTGCCTGAGACACCAGTCACAGTTGTACTTTATTTTCATTTTAGGTAATGCCGTTTGATTTTTATTTTTAGTAGAGGAATAATGCATTTTTCATATTCAATATAAAGCTTCGCTCTCATTTTTTAACAAATTTTCATTGTATATTTTTGCAGAAGCAAGGAATGTGGAATTAATGCATGCTGCTAAGGATGGAAAGGTCTTGTGTATATTGGTTGTGCCTGAGACACCAGTCACAGTTGTACCTTATTTCCATTTTAGGTAATGCCTTTTGATTTTTTTTAAGTAGAGGAACAATGCATTTTTCATTCAATATAAAGCTTCGCTCTCATTTTTTAACAAATTTTCATTGTATATTTTTGCAGAAGCAAGGAATGTGGAGCTAATGCATGCTGCTAAGGATGGAAAGGTCTTGTGTATATTGGTTGTGCCTGAGACACCAGTCACAGTTGTACCTTATTTCCATTTTAGGTAATGCCTTTTGATTTTTTTCAAGTAGAGGAACAAAGCATTTTTCATTCAATATAAAGCTTCGCTCTCATTTTTTAACAAATTTTCATTGTATATTTTTGCAGAAGCAAGGAATGTGGAGCTAATGCATGCTGCTAAGGATGGAAAGGTCTTGTGTATATTGGTTGTGCCTGAGACACCAGTCACAGTTGTACTTTATTTCCATTTTAGGTAATGTCTTTTGATTTTTTTTTTACATTCAATATATAAATGTAAAATTCTAGAGATAACTTTTTTTCAACATTGTTGGATACTTACTACATGATTTTATCTAAAGAAAAGTATTTAAAATATTTCCTCACATTTTTAAAAAGGCCAGGTATGGTGATATGGAGATAATTCATTTTTTATTCAAAATCTTATTTTCCATGCATTTGTACAGGGAGTCTATATACACTTGAGAGGTGAGCGTCAGATTTAATTTTGAAGATTGATGACTTTCAGATGTTGTGATGAAGATTGTTGAAAGAGATTATCAACATAGAACCAATCCGTATGAATGTGCAAGTCAGGTGAGGATTGGACTTCAACATTTAATCAAAAGATGTTTATATACTGCTAAGCTTAGTGAAAGCACACCATAAACATTTTAAGTATCTCAGTAAGTTTCATGGATATTACAGATGTATCACTATCATATGTTTGACATTGAGTCGCTTTGTCTAAATTTCCATTATGTTTAGTTATACATGTGTTGTTACTTAAGTATGTCTTCAAAAGCTTGTGCTTTAATTTCAATAGAAGTAATGAAAACCTATTTAAAAATTATATTTTTTTTCTTTATAATTTTGAAAATTATTATTATTAGGACTTGTACAACACCTGAGTACCCAGATGACTGTTGAACTAATTGGTGAACAAGAAAAGATGTCAGAGAGGGGAATCCAAAACAGATGTCATGATCAAGAAAATGTACTGTTATCAATGATATGATCAAAAATTTGTAAACTTGTAGTGATTTAGAATATCTTATCTGTAATATAACTCTTCAATACTTAATTGTTCACACATTATCATCTTATCTGTATATTAATCGCCCCCTCTTATATAACCCCCTGCTGATTGTAATGACCTGTGTATTGATTCCTGATCTTAAGGATCTTATACATGTAATGTGCTCCTGATCGTCAGGAGCGGATCTTGAGTACAGGTGTATATATATAGTGCGACAGAATTTTAGAATAAGATAGGAAGATGGAAATATAGAAGACTTAGTAGATAGAAATGTTAGAGATAGATAAAGTTACTAACTTACTTGGAATATAACCTAATATTTCTTTGATTTATATGTACATGTGATTATTTAACTTGGATTTTATTGTTAGTGAATTATTTTTCCTGAATGTTTCTATTTGTGATGTGCTGTGTAAATAAACTGTAGACTAGAATTTCGGGAAGATATGAGGAACAAGGATAAATTGATTTATTCATGCAAACTGACATTATGAAATGTGTTATAAGACTGCCTGATGCGGCGCTACAAACTAACTAGTAAATATCTTGGAGATTTATAGATGAACATGCAAGCATTCTTGGTTTTAAATGTTATTCATTCTGAGTTTTTGCACAAATTCAATTTTCAGTACAGTAATTTAAACTGGATGAGTGATTTTCAGTACAGTTATGTAAAATGAATATGTTACTTTATTTTGATTGTCAGTTTCTCAACAGGACATAATTTATTTTTTTGCAGAACAAAACACACAGAATTTTTTTTCTCTTTGTGCATCATACACTTGTAAATGTTTTACACCATCTTGGTTACATATTTTACATTTATGACGTGTAAATCGAACAAACACATGAAAATACGTGAAGCTTAATACATATGCAAACATGCATCTACCATAACCTATTACATATTTTCCAAGGTGTGTGAAGTCGAGCACATACATAAAAATGTGTGAAGCTGGACACATACACAAATACACATGCATCTGCCACAACCTATTACATATTTTCCAAGGCGTGTGAAGTCGAGCACAAACATGAAGATGTGTGAAGCTGGACACATATGCAAACACACAAGCATCTACAGTACCCGCATCGTTATTCTTTACATTTCTATCGTGTTCTATCGTGCGTGTATCCTATCGTATCGTGCGTGTATCCTATCGTATCGTGCGTGTATCCTATCGTATCCTATCGTATCGTGTTTTCCGTTTATCAGGTTTTGCGTTTTCTATCGTGTTTTGCGTTTATCGTGTTTTCCGTTTATCGTGAAGATCGTTTATCAGGTTCTATCGTGTATCGTGTTTTGCGTTTATCGTGTGCCTTCGGAACTCATCGCAAATAATCCTTATATAAAGATGAAACACCCGAGGTATCCCGAGTCCGATTTTCGTTTTGTTAAATTTTTTTACGATTCGTTCAAAATGGCGCGGACAGAGAGAGGAGTGCGATTTTCGGAGGCAGTGAAATTAGCGATTGTGAGGATGCACAGCAGCAAGATGTCAGTTGAGAAGATACGAGATGGATTACAGAGGCATCACAACGTGATCGTGAGCAGACAGGGCGTCTACAACTTTCTAAGACGGTGGAAATCCGGCAGTGGTCTCGCCAGGAAACCGAGGACCGTGAAAGAAGACGCCACCAAACTAAAGCCCCTGCACCTAAAGTTCCTGGACACTTGGTTGTCAAAGAACAACGAACTGACCACCACTATGCTGCAGAGAAAACTGTTTGAAGTGTTCGGAATCCGTGTTT
>NW_026923409.1:0-21548 GCF_032062105.1 Saccostrea cuccullata | reverse complement strand
CAAAGTATTCTCTTTAGGTTTTTGGGTTGGCGTTTACTGTTGATAAAACGACAATTCTTGTATACGTTTTTCGTTTGTTCGTCCTCTCTAAGTACGTTGTTCAATTCATGAATAATTGAACTCACGTTTTGATTTCTCGGGTTATGCGTGTGCACAAATGGAATTATTTCAACGTCATTCGCACGTCGTATGTTTAAAAGTAACTGACTTCTATCGCACTCCTTTGCTTTCTTTATACCATTATCTACAAGTTGTTCTGGATATTTTTGGTTTAATAAATACAATTTTAATTCCTCCAGTCGAATATCCCTGATATTGGTATTACTCACAATGGTGCATATCCTTCTTGCGAGGTTATATGGTATAGCTGTTTTAGTGTGATGGGGATGGCTTGATCCAAAATGCAGATATTGGTGTGTGTCGGTTGGTTTATAGTAAATATCCGTATTTAAGCTGGTATTATCCTTTGTTACAAGAACATCGAGGAATGGCATTTGCAAATCATCTGTTTCCATCGTGAATTTAATATCCGAATTCATTTGGTTAAGTAAATCATAAAACTCCGTTAGTTTATTGACATCCTCCTCCCATAAGATAAAACAATCGTCTAAAAATCTTTTCCATTTAGACCGTATTTTGTTTGCAGATTCTATCCCCCACAACGTACACAGTTGATCATGTAATTTATGTTCTAGATAACCAAGGGTTAATGTTGCATAGGTAGGTGCGACTTTTGTCCCCATTGCTGTTCCCTTAATTTGGAGGTAATGATGGTCTGCAAACTCAAACGTATTGTTATCTAGAACTAATTTTAGAGCCTCTAGGATGAAGTCCCGTTGAAACCTGTTGTTTAGAACATCGGGATAATTTTCAGTCCAGAATTTGACAGCTAGCAATCCCAATTCTGTAGGAATATTTGTATACAAACTAACAACATCCAGTGTGACAAGTTTGGTGTTAGAGGTGACATGAGTAGGTAAATGATTTATAAAATCAAGATCGTCTCTCACAAAGCTGGGTACTTTTTGACAATATGGTTTTAAAAGTATATCCAATAAATGACTCAGTCTTTGCGTTGAAGAGTTCGGTCCTCCTACAATTGGTCTGAAGCTTAAATCAGCGGGATCAGCACATGTAATACATATACTATTTTGCTCTTTTATGGCATCCTTTATAATTTTAGACTTGTGCACTTTAGGTAAACCATAGAATTGACTCTCTCGGAATTCAAAGTTTGTCAGGTAGTCCTTTTCCTTATCTGTTAAGCCCTCCGATAGTGGTCCATATACTAAGTTTTTTATTTTTGTAATGGTTTTCTTCTCATGACAGTTGCGCAATTTTTCATAAAAATTATTGTCTTGCAACATTTGTAAAATTTTACTTTTGTAAAAATCCTTATTCATAAGGACGACTCCGCCTCCTTTATCGGCCTCTTTGATTATGATGGTAGGATCATCGCTGAGGTTTTTAAGAGCCTTTTCTTCTTCCTTAGAAAGGTTTGGTTTAATAGTCCTGGGTTTATTTGGGAAATGAATATTTTCCAATGTGTCGCAAACAGCATCCAAAGTTTTATTTCTTCCTCGTTTTGGGTTAAACTTGGATTTGTTTCTAACAAGGTCTGTTTCTTCTGCGTCTGTAGACTCGGAATCAGATTCACTGGTATCACTTTCATGAAAATATTCACGTAGCCTGAGTCGCCGAGTATAAGCTTTTATATCCGTTTTAAGCTCTTGATTATTTACTTGAGGCGTAGGGGTGTATTTTAGACCCTTAGACAGTAACTTTATTTCGGAATCCGTTAGTTGTCTATGGGAAAGATTAAATATTTTTGGTTCCATCTTAATTACATTCTTGAACGTGTCCCCGTCATTGCTGTTGCTTATAATTGTGGCATTTGATTTTTGTATCTTTGACCTTGGTTCATTTTGCCTCCTCCTAAAAAATACTTGTGTACCCCTCTTCCGATGTATGTTGTTTTTTCGTTTCTGTAAAAGTTTGGTTGTTGTTTATTTGTACCATTTCCTCGGTGGTTTTTATGCTTACCGTTATTGTCCCGATTCTGTATGTCTCTGTGCTGCTTAGGAAATGGTCGGTTTTGTGAAATGGCTGAACGAGAACTGTAACTCATGTGTTTAGAGTTCTCCTGTTGATTCATCCTTTTATATTTTCGTTTCCCCGAAAATGTATTCTTTGCTTTTGTTGCATTTTCCATAGGAAGATCCACAGTTTCTGTAGAATTATTTGTTGAGTTGTTTCTAACGGCGGACGCGTAACTTTTCCTAGAGACTTGTCTATTGGACAATTGCTGTAGTCTTGTGTTTTTGGGTTTAGTAAGTTCCTTACCGTAATTCTTTTCATAATCCAAAAGCCAGGTTTCTGTGTATCTCCATCTGTTGTATGAGATTTGTTCCTCCTTTAGGCATTCAGATTTCCACATATCTTGAAGTATTTCTAATATTCTGCCGTTTGCTTTAGTTTTCAGTATGCGTTCCATTTCTAGGTCAATGGACATAACTTTTTTATGGTTGTTTTCTGCCCTCATTCTGAGTAGCTGTATTTCCCCTATCACACGGTTCTTAGCTGTCTCAATTCTAACATTTGTTTGTTCTACTGGTTCTCCCCGAATTGGCTTGATTCTGAATTTCCTAGGGATTACGGGATTTTCCAGGTTTACCCATTTTTCGTAATATTCTGCGCGGTTGGCATTACTTATTTGTTTAAAGTAGGTTTGTTTCCTGGAGTTGAGAGTTTGCATCCAATTTACTTTGATCCTTTGTTTAATTCTGGTTGCTTCATTTTGCAAAGCAAGTTCATTAACTTCCCTCTGTATCAATTGAGTTGGAGACTGATATGAGCTTACCTCAAAATTTGGCGTTGGCACGGTTTTCAAATTTGTTTCTTCTGCATCCACAAAGTGATTTAAATCAAAATTTGAATTGAGTTGATGCGTGGGTAGTAAATTACTACAAACCTCAATTAAATCTTGAAGAAGTTGATTTGTTACATCCGTTTTCTTTAAAAGTTCCGCTAACAAAATGTCACTGTCAACATCCTTTCGTTCTTCATATGTAGAATTTTGTGATTCCATCTCGATCACTGGTTAGGTATATCCAAAATTTAAATAGTGCCTCAGTAATCGGATAACAATATTAAAAAATGGTAAAAAGAAAACACAAAAATCCTCAGTTAAGCTTTAGCGCTTTCATTTTCAATCTTCAGAAGCTTATAATAGTATCATAGTAACAGTGATTATGACGTCATGTTAAGCGGAACGTTAAATGTTTATTATGACGTCATAGATACAATGTGACAAAAGTACGGGGAAATCACAAGTAATTTATAAAACACTATTAAGTTTTGGCTGAAAAATACTAATAAAATGTTTTTCTTTTTCCCGTCTCTGGATATCAGTGGCACAACTGAGTTTATAGAAAGGGAAAATTCTAAATTGTTTTTTACCACACGCCTCCAGGTGCGAACTTAATTGAATTTGTCTGTATTCGGGTGTACTAATGTGTTGCTTATGTACACGTACACGGGCACGGAGAGTGTTGCCGGTTTCACCAATATAATATTCCTTGCATCCAGGACATGTGATGACATAAATGACATTTTTTGTATCGCATGACATGTTTTCTTTAACTCTAAATTCACGCCCATTGAAATTATAGCTGGTCCCTTCTGTAATGTATTCACATGTACCGCATCGAGGGTTCTTACACTTAGAGACTGTATAAGTATGGTCGTTGAATTTGGAAGAACAAAGTATTCTCTTTAGGTTTTTGGGTTGGCGTTTACTGTTGATAAAACGACAATTCTTGTATACGTTTTTCGTTTGTTCGTCCTCTCTAAGTACGTTGTTCAATTCATGAATAATTGAACTCACGTTTTGATTTCTCGGGTTATGCGTGTGCACAAATGGAATTATTTCAACGTCATTCGCACGTCGTATGTTTAAAAGTAACTGACTTCTATCGCACTCCTTTGCTTTCTTTATACCATTATCTACAAGTTGTTCTGGATATTTTTGGTTTAATAAATACAATTTTAATTCCTCCAGTCGAATATCCCTGATATTGGTATTACTCACAATGGTGCATATCCTTCTTGCGAGGTTATATGGTATAGCTGTTTTAGTGTGATGGGGATGGCTTGATCCAAAATGCAGATATTGGTGTGTGTCGGTTGGTTTATAGTAAATATCCGTATTTAAGCTGGTATTATCCTTTGTTACAAGAACATCGAGGAATGGCATTTGCAAATCATCTGTTTCCATCGTGAATTTAATATCCGAATTCATTTGGTTAAGTAAATCATAAAACTCCGTTAGTTTATTGACATCCTCCTCCCATAAGATAAAACAATCGTCTAAAAATCTTTTCCATTTAGACCGTATTTTGTTTGCAGATTCTATCCCCCACAACGTACACAGTTGATCATGTAATTTATGTTCTAGATAACCAAGGGTTAATGTTGCATAGGTAGGTGCGACTTTTGTCCCCATTGCTGTTCCCTTAATTTGGAGGTAATGATGGTCTGCAAACTCAAACGTATTGTTATCTAGAACTAATTTTAGAGCCTCTAGGATGAAGTCCCGTTGAAACCTGTTGTTTAGAACATCGGGATAATTTTCAGTCCAGAATTTGACAGCTAGCAATCCCAATTCTGTAGGAATATTTGTATACAAACTAACAACATCCAGTGTGACAAGTTTGGTGTTAGAGGTGACATGAGTAGGTAAATGATTTATAAAATCAAGATCGTCTCTCACAAAGCTGGGTACTTTTTGACAATATGGTTTTAAAAGTATATCCAATAAATGACTCAGTCTTTGCGTTGAAGAGTTCGGTCCTCCTACAATTGGTCTGAAGCTTAAATCAGCGGGATCAGCACATGTAATACATATACTATTTTGCTCTTTTATGGCATCCTTTATAATTTTAGACTTGTGCACTTTAGGTAAACCATAGAATTGACTCTCTCGGAATTCAAAGTTTGTCAGGTAGTCCTTTTCCTTATCTGTTAAGCCCTCCGATAGTGGTCCATATACTAAGTTTTTTATTTTTGTAATGGTTTTCTTCTCATGACAGTTGCGCAATTTTTCATAAAAATTATTGTCTTGCAACATTTGTAAAATTTTACTTTTGTAAAAATCCTTATTCATAAGGACGACTCCGCCTCCTTTATCGGCCTCTTTGATTATGATGGTAGGATCATCGCTGAGGTTTTTAAGAGCCTTTTCTTCTTCCTTAGAAAGGTTTGGTTTAATAGTCCTGGGTTTATTTGGGAAATGAATATTTTCCAATGTGTCGCAAACAGCATCCAAAGTTTTATTTCTTCCTCGTTTTGGGTTAAACTTGGATTTGTTTCTAACAAGGTCTGTTTCTTCTGCGTCTGTAGACTCGGAATCAGATTCACTGGTATCACTTTCATGAAAATATTCACGTAGCCTGAGTCGCCGAGTATAAGCTTTTATATCCGTTTTAAGCTCTTGATTATTTACTTGAGGCGTAGGGGTGTATTTTAGACCCTTAGACAGTAACTTTATTTCGGAATCCGTTAGTTGTCTATGGGAAAGATTAAATATTTTTGGTTCCATCTTAATTACATTCTTGAACGTGTCCCCGTCATTGCTGTTGCTTATAATTGTGGCATTTGATTTTTGTATCTTTGACCTTGGTTCATTTTGCCTCCTCCTAAAAAATACTTGTGTACCCCTCTTCCGATGTATGTTGTTTTTTCGTTTCTGTAAAAGTTTGGTTGTTGTTTATTTGTACCATTTCCTCGGTGGTTTTTATGCTTACCGTTATTGTCCCGATTCTGTATGTCTCTGTGCTGCTTAGGAAATGGTCGGTTTTGTGAAATGGCTGAACGAGAACTGTAACTCATGTGTTTAGAGTTCTCCTGTTGATTCATCCTTTTATATTTTCGTTTCCCCGAAAATGTATTCTTTGCTTTTGTTGCATTTTCCATAGGAAGATCCACAGTTTCTGTAGAATTATTTGTTGAGTTGTTTCTAACGGCGGACGCGTAACTTTTCCTAGAGACTTGTCTATTGGACAATTGCTGTAGTCTTGTGTTTTTGGGTTTAGTAAGTTCCTTACCGTAATTCTTTTCATAATCCAAAAGCCAGGTTTCTGTGTATCTCCATCTGTTGTATGAGATTTGTTCCTCCTTTAGGCATTCAGATTTCCACATATCTTGAAGTATTTCTAATATTCTGCCGTTTGCTTTAGTTTT
The DNA here is from genome assembly GCF_032062105.1 of Saccostrea cuccullata. Lineage (NCBI taxonomy): Eukaryota > Metazoa > Mollusca > Bivalvia > Ostreida > Ostreidae > Saccostrea > Saccostrea cuccullata. Next base: position 15,308 of record NW_026923409.1, on the reverse strand, counting down.
CAGTATGCGTTCCATTTCTAGGTCAATGGACATAACTTTTTTATGGTTGTTTTCTGCCCTCATTCTGAGTAGCTGTATTTCCCCTATCACACGGTTCTTAGCTGTCTCAATTCTAACATTTGTTTGTTCTACTGGTTCTCCCCGAATTGGCTTGATTCTGAATTTCCTAGGGATTACGGGATTTTCCAGGTTTACCCATTTTTCGTAATATTCTGCGCGGTTGGCATTACTTATTTGTTTAAAGTAGGTTTGTTTCCTGGAGTTGAGAGTTTGCATCCAATTTACTTTGATCCTTTGTTTAATTCTGGTTGCTTCATTTTGCAAAGCAAGTTCATTAACTTCCCTCTGTATCAATTGAGTTGGAGACTGATATGAGCTTACCTCAAAATTTGGCGTTGGCACGGTTTTCAAATTTGTTTCTTCTGCATCCACAAAGTGATTTAAATCAAAATTTGAATTGAGTTGATGCGTGGGTAGTAAATTACTACAAACCTCAATTAAATCTTGAAGAAGTTGATTTGTTACATCCGTTTTCTTTAAAAGTTCCGCTAACAAAATGTCACTGTCAACATCCTTTCGTTCTTCATATGTAGAATTTTGTGATTCCATCTCGATCACTGGTTAGGTATATCCAAAATTTAAATAGTGCCTCAGTAATCGGATAACAATATTAAAAAATGGTAAAAAGAAAACACAAAAATCCTCAGTTAAGCTTTAGCGCTTTCATTTTCAATCTTCAGAAGCTTATAATAGTATCATAGTAACAGTGATTATGACGTCATGTTAAGCGGAACGTTAAATGTTTATTATGACGTCATAGATACAATGTGACAAAAGTACGGGGAAATCACAAGTAATTTATAAAACACTATTAAGTTTTGGCTGAAAAATACTAATAAAATGTTTTTCTTTTTCCCGTCTCTGGATATCAGTGGCACAACTGAGTTTATAGAAAGGGAAAATTCTAAATTGTTTTTTACCACACGCCTCCAGGTGCGAACTTAATTGAATTTGTCTGTATTCGGGTGTACTAATGTGTTGCTTATGTACACGTACACGGGCACGGAGAGTGTTGCCGGTTTCACCAATATAATATTCCTTGCATCCAGGACATGTGATGACATAAATGACATTTTTTGTATCGCATGACATGTTTTCTTTAACTCTAAATTCACGCCCATTGAAATTATAGCTGGTCCCTTCTGTAATGTATTCACATGTACCGCATCGAGGGTTCTTACACTTAGAGACTGTATAAGTATGGTCGTTGAATTTGGAAGAACAAAGTATTCTCTTTAGGTTTTTGGGTTGGCGTTTACTGTTGATAAAACGACAATTCTTGTATACGTTTTTCGTTTGTTCGTCCTCTCTAAGTACGTTGTTCAATTCATGAATAATTGAACTCACGTTTTGATTTCTCGGGTTATGCGTGTGCACAAATGGAATTATTTCAACGTCATTCGCACGTCGTATGTTTAAAAGTAACTGACTTCTATCGCACTCCTTTGCTTTCTTTATACCATTATCTACAAGTTGTTCTGGATATTTTTGGTTTAATAAATACAATTTTAATTCCTCCAGTCGAATATCCCTGATATTGGTATTACTCACAATGGTGCATATCCTTCTTGCGAGGTTATATGGTATAGCTGTTTTAGTGTGATGGGGATGGCTTGATCCAAAATGCAGATATTGGTGTGTGTCGGTTGGTTTATAGTAAATATCCGTATTTAAGCTGGTATTATCCTTTGTTACAAGAACATCGAGGAATGGCATTTGCAAATCATCTGTTTCCATCGTGAATTTAATATCCGAATTCATTTGGTTAAGTAAATCATAAAACTCCGTTAGTTTATTGACATCCTCCTCCCATAAGATAAAACAATCGTCTAAAAATCTTTTCCATTTAGACCGTATTTTGTTTGCAGATTCTATCCCCCACAACGTACACAGTTGATCATGTAATTTATGTTCTAGATAACCAAGGGTTAATGTTGCATAGGTAGGTGCGACTTTTGTCCCCATTGCTGTTCCCTTAATTTGGAGGTAATGATGGTCTGCAAACTCAAACGTATTGTTATCTAGAACTAATTTTAGAGCCTCTAGGATGAAGTCCCGTTGAAACCTGTTGTTTAGAACATCGGGATAATTTTCAGTCCAGAATTTGACAGCTAGCAATCCCAATTCTGTAGGAATATTTGTATACAAACTTACAACATCCAGTGTGACAAGTTTGGTGTTAGAGGTGACATGAGTAGGTAAATGATTTATAAAATCAAGATCGTCTCTCACAAAGCTGGGTACTTTTTGACAATATGGTTTTAAAAGTATATCCAATAAATGACTCAGTCTTTGCGTTTGCAGATGAAGAGTTCGGTCCTCCTACAATTGGTCTGAAGCTTAAATCAGCGGGATCAGCACATGTAATACATATACTATTTTGCTCTTTTATGGCATCCTTTATAATTTTAGACTTGCAAACAAAATACTCTATATATATATATATATATATATATATATATATATATATATATATATATATATATATATATATATATATATATATATAACCAAATGAATTCGGATATTAAATTCACATATTCAACTACAGAAATTTGCAAATGCCATTCCTCGATGTTCTTGTAACAAAGGATAATACCAGCTTAAATACGGATATTTACTATAAACCAAACACACACCAATATCTGCATTTTGGATCACAGCCATCCCCATCACACTAAAACAGTTTCTATACCATATAACCTCGCAAGAAGGATATGCACCATTGTGAGTAATACCAATATCAGGGATATTCAACTGGAGGAATTAAAATTGTATTTATTAAACCAAAAATATCCAGAACAACTTGTAGATAATGGTATAAAGAAAGCAAAGGAGTGCGATAGAAGTCAGTTACTTTTAAACATACGACGTGCGAATGACGTTGAAATAATTCCATTTGTGCACACGCATAACCCGAGAAATCAAAACATGAGTTCAATTATTCATGAATTGAACAACGTACTTAGAGAGGACGAACAAACGAAAAACGTATACAAGAATTGTCGTTTTATCAACAGTAAACGCCAACCCAAAAACCTAAAGAGAATACTTTGTTCTTCCCAATTCAACGACCATACTTATACAGTCTCTAAGTGTAAGAACCCTCGATGCAGTACATATGAATACATGTACATTACAGAAGGGACCAGCTATAATTTCAATGAGAGTGAATTTAGAGATAAAAAAACATGTCATGCGATACAAATAATGTCATATACGCCATCACATGTCCTGGATGCAAGGAATATTATATTGGTGAAACCGGCAAATCTCCGTGCCCGTGTACGTGTACATAAGCAACACATTAGTACACCCGAATACAGACAAATTCAATTAAGTTCGCACCTGGAGGGTGTGGTAAAAAACAATTTAGAATTTTCCCTTTCTATAAACTCAGTTGTGCCACTGATATCCAGAGACGGAAAAAGAAAAACATTTTATTAGTATTTTTCAGCCAAAACTTAATAGTGTTTTATAAATTACTTGTGATTTCCCCGTACTTTTGTCACATTGTATCTATGACGTCATAATAAACATTTAACGTTCCGCTTAACATGACGTCATAATCACTGTTACTATGATACATTAAAGCTTCTGAAGATTGAAAATGAAAGCGCTAAAGCTTAACTGAGGATTTTTGTGTTTTCTTTTTACCATTTTTTAATATTGTTATCCGATTACTGAGGCCTATTTAAATTTTGGATATACCTAACCAGTGATCGAGATGGAATCACAAAATTCTACATATGAAGAACGAAAGGATGTTGACAGTGACATTTTGTTAGCGGAACTTTTAAAGAAAACGGATGTAACAAATCAACTTCTTCAAGATTTAATTGAGGTTTGTAGTAATTTACTACCCACGCATCAACTCAATTCAAATTTTGATTTAAATCACTTTGTGGATGCAAAAGAAACAAATTTTAAAACCGTGCCAACGCCAAATTTTGAGGACAATATATTTCCAACTCAAAATACAGAGGGAAGTTAATGAACTTGCTTTGCAAAATGAAAACCAGAATTAAACAAAGGATCAAAAAATTGGATATCTCATCCAGGAAACAAACCTACTTTAAACAAATAAGTAATGCCAACCGCGCAGAATATTACGAAAAATGGGTAAACCTGGAAAATCTTTAATCCCTAGGAAATTCAGAATCAAGCCAATTATGGTTTACCTAAAGTGCAAACAAATGTTAGAATTATAAAGGATGTGATAGGGGAAATACAGCTACTCAGAATAGGGCAGAAAACAACCATAAAAAAGTTATGTCCATTGACCTAGAAATGGAACGCATACTGAAAACTAAAGCAAACGGCAGAATATTAGAAATACTTCAAGATATGTGGAAATCTGAATGCCTAAAGGAGGAACAAATCTCATACAACAGATGGAGATACACAAAAATTCTGGCTTTTGGATTATGAAAAGAATTACTGTAAGGAACTTACTAAACCCAAAAACACAAGACTACAGCAATTGTCCAATAGACAAGTCTCTAGGAAAAGTTACGCGTCCGCCGTTAGAAACAACTCAACAAATAATTCTACAGAAACTGTGGACTTCCTATGGAAAATGCAACAAAAGCAATTAATACATTTTCGGGGAAACGAAAATATAAAAGGATGAATCAACAGGAGAACTCTAAACACATGAGTTACAGTTCTCGTTCAGCCATTTCACAAAACCGACCATTTCCTAAGCAGCACAGAGACATACAGAATCGGGACACAAGCATAAAAACCACCGAGGAAATGGTACAAATATTTAACAACCAAACTTTTACAGAAAAAAAAACAACATACATCGGAAGAGGGGTACACAAGTATTTTTTAGGAGGAGGCAAAATGAACCAAGGTCAAAGATACAAAAATCAAATGCCACAATTATAAGCAACAGCAATGACGGGGACACGTTCAAGAATGTAATTAAGATGGAACCAAAAATATTTAATCTTTCCCATAGACAACTAACGGATTCGCCATAACACTGTCTAAGGGTCTAAAATACACCCCTTTTTAAGTAAATAATCAAGAGCTTAAAACGGATATAAGCACATACTAAATGACTCAGGCTACGTGAATATTTTCATGAAAGTGATACCAGTGAATCTGATTCCGGTCTACAGACGCAGAAGAAACAGACCTTGTTAGAAACAAATCCAAGTTTAACCCAAAACGAGGAAGAAATAAAACTTTGGATGCTGTTTGCGACACATTGGAAAATATTCATTTCCCAAATAAACCCAGGACTATTAAACCAAACCTTTCTAAGGAAGAAGAAAAGGCTCTTAAAAACCTCATGATCCTACCATCATAATCAAAGAGGCCGATAAAGGAGGCGGAGTCGTCCTTATGAATAAGGATTTTTACAAAAGTAAAATTTTACAAATGTTGCAAGACAATAATTTTTATGAAAAATTGCGCAACTGTATATGAAGAAAACCATTACAAAAATAAAAAACTTAGTATATGGACCACTATCGGAGGGCTTAACAGATAAGGAAAAGGACTCCTGACAAACTTTTTCCTGAGAGTCAATTCTATGGTTTACCTAAAGTGCACAAGTCTAAAATTATAAAGGATGCCATAAAAGAGCAAAATAGTATATGTATTACATGTGCTGATCCCGCTGATTTAAGCTTCAGACCAATTGTAGGAGGACCGAACTCTTCAACGCAAAGACTGAGTCATTTATTGGATATACTTTTAAAACCATATTGTCAAAAAGTACCCAGCTTTGTGAGAGACGATCTTGATTTTATAAATCATTTACCTACTCATGTCACCTCTAACACCAAACTTGTCACACTGGATGTTGTTAGTTTGTATACAAATATTCCTACAGAATTGGGATTGCTAGCTGTCAAATTCTGGACTGAAAATTATCCCGATGTTCTAAACAACAGGTTTCAACGGGACTTCATCCTAGAGGCTCTAAAATTAGTTCTAGATAACAATACGTTTGAGTTTGCAGACCATCATTACCTCCAAATTAAGGGAACAGCAATGGGGACAAAAGTCGCACCTACCTATGCAACATTAACCCTTGGTTATCTAGAACATAAATTACATGATCAACTGTGTACGTTGTGGGGGATAGAATCTGCAAACAAAATACGGTCTAAATGGAAAAGATTTTTAGACGATTGTTTTATCTTATGGGAGGAGGATGTCAATAAACTAACGGAGTTTTATGATTTACTTAACCAAATGAATTCGGATATTAAATTCACGATGGAAACAGATGATTTGCAAATGCCATTCCTCGATGTTCTTGTAACAAAGGATAATACCAGCTTAAATACGGATATTTACTATAAACCAACCGACACACACCAATATCTGCATTTTGGATCAAGCCATCCCCATCACACTAAAACAGCTATACCATATAACCTCGCAAGAAGGATATGCACCATTGTGAGTAATACCAATATCAGGGATATTCGACTGGAGGAATTAAAATTGTATTTATTAAACCAAAAATATCCAGAACAACTTGTAGATAATGGTATAAAGAAAGCAAAGGAGTGCGATAGAAGTCAGTTACTTTTAAACATACGACGTGCGAATGACGTTGAAATAATTCCATTTGTGCACACGCATAACCCGAGAAATCAAAACGTGAGTTCAATTATTCATGAATTGAACAACGTACTTAGAGAGGACGAACAAACGAAAAACGTATACAAGAATTGTCGTTTTATCAACAGTAAACGCCAACCCAAAAACCTAAAGAGAATACTTTGTTCTTCCAAATTCAACGACCATACTTATACAGTCTCTAAGTGTAAGAACCCTCGATGCGGTACATGTGAATACATTACAGAAGGGACCAGCTATAATTTCAATGGGCGTGAATTTAGAGTTAAAGAAAACATGTCATGCGATACAAAAAATGTCATTTATGTCATCACATGTCCTGGATGCAAGGAATATTATATTGGTGAAACCGGCAACACTCTCCGTGCCCGTGTACGTGTACATAAGCAACACATTAGTACACCCGAATACAGACAAATTCAATTAAGTTCGCACCTGGAGGCGTGTGGTAAAAAACAATTTAGAATTTTCCCTTTCTATAAACTCAGTTGTGCCACTGATATCCAGAGACGGGAAAAAGAAAAACATTTTATTAGTATTTTTCAGCCAAAACTTAATAGTGTTTTATAAATTACTTGTGATTTCCCCGTACTTTTGTCACATTGTATCTATGACGTCATAATAAACATTTAACGTTCCGCTTAACATGACGTCATAATCACTGTTACTATGATACTATTATAAGCTTCTGAAGATTGAAAATGAAAGCGCTAAAGCTTAACTGAGGATTTTTGTGTTTTCTTTTTACCATTTTTTAATATTGTTATCCGATTACTGAGGCACTATTTAAATTTTGGATATACCTAACCAGTGATCGAGATGGAATCACAAAATTCTACATATGAAGAACGAAAGGATGTTGACAGTGACATTTTGTTAGCGGAACTTTTAAAGAAAACGGATGTAACAAATCAACTTCTTCAAGATTTAATTGAGGTTTGTAGTAATTTACTACCCACGCATCAACTCAATTCAAATTTTGATTTAAATCACTTTGTGGATGCAGAAGAAACAAATTTGAAAACCGTGCCAACGCCAAATTTTGAGGTAAGCTCATATCAGTCTCCAACTCAATTGATACAGAGGGAAGTTAATGAACTTGCTTTGCAAAATGAAGCAACCAGAATTAAACAAAGGATCAAAGTAAATTGGATGCAAACTCTCAACTCCAGGAAACAAACCTACTTTAAACAAATAAGTAATGCCAACCGCGCAGAATATTACGAAAAATGGGTAAACCTGGAAAATCCCGTAATCCCTAGGAAATTCAGAATCAAGCCAATTCGGGGAGAACCAGTAGAACAAACAAATGTTAGAATTGAGACAGCTAAGAACCGTGTGATAGGGGAAATACAGCTACTCAGAATGAGGGCAGAAAACAACCATAAAAAAGTTATGTCCATTGACCTAGAAATGGAACGCATACTGAAAACTAAAGCAAACGGCAGAATATTAGAAATACTTCAAGATATGTGGAAATCTGAATGCCTAAAGGAGGAACAAATCTCATACAACAGATGGAGATACACAGAAACCTGGCTTTTGGATTATGAAAAGAATTACGGTAAGGAACTTACTAAACCCAAAAACACAAGACTACAGCAATTGTCCAATAGACAAGTCTCTAGGAAAAGTTACGCGTCCGCCGTTAGAAACAACTCAACAAATAATTCTACAGAAACTGTGGATCTTCCTATGGAAAATGCAACAAAAGCAAAGAATACATTTTCGGGGAAACGAAAATATAAAAGGATGAATCAACAGGAGAACTCTAAACACATGAGTTACAGTTCTCGTTCAGCCATTTCACAAAACCGACCATTTCCTAAGCAGCACAGAGACATACAGAATCGGGACAATAACGGTAAGCATAAAAACCACCGAGGAAATGGTACAAATAAACAACAACCAAACTTTTACAGAAACGAAAAAACAACATACATCGGAAGAGGGGTACACAAGTATTTTTTAGGAGGAGGCAAAATGAACCAAGGTCAAAGATACAAAAATCAAATGCCACAATTATAAGCAACAGCAATGACGGGGACACGTTCAAGAATGTAATTAAGATGGAACCAAAAATATTTAATCTTTCCCATAGACAACTAACGGATTCCGAAATAAAGTTACTGTCTAAGGGTCTAAAATACACCCCTACGCCTCAAGTAAATAATCAAGAGCTTAAAACGGATATAAAAGCTTATACTCGGCGACTCAGGCTACGTGAATATTTTCATGAAAGTGATACCAGTGAATCTGATTCCGAGTCTACAGACGCAGAAGAAACAGACCTTGTTAGAAACAAATCCAAGTTTAACCCAAAACGAGGAAGAAATAAAACTTTGGATGCTGTTTGCGACACATTGGAAAATATTCATTTCCCAAATAAACCCAGGACTATTAAACCAAACCTTTCTAAGGAAGAAGAAAAGGCTCTTAAAAACCTCAGCGATGATCCTACCATCATAATCAAAGAGGCCGATAAAGGAGGCGGAGTCGTCCTTATGAATAAGGATTTTTACAAAAGTAAAATTTTACAAATGTTGCAAGACAATAATTTTTATGAAAAATTGCGCAACTGTCATGAGAAGAAAACCATTACAAAAATAAAAAACTTAGTATATGGACCACTATCGGAGGGCTTAACAGATAAGGAAAAGGACTACCTGACAAACTTTGAATTCCGAGAGAGTCAATTCTATGGTTTACCTAAAGTGCACAAGTCTAAAATTATAAAGGATGCCATAAAAGAGCAAAATAGTATATGTATTACATGTGCTGATCCCGCTGATTTAAGCTTCAGACCAATTGTAGGAGGACCGAACTCTTCAACGCAAAGACTGAGTCATTTATTGGATATACTTTTAAAACCATATTGTCAAAAAGTACCCAGCTTTGTGAGAGACGATCTTGATTTTATAAATCATTTACCTACTCATGTCACCTCTAACACCAAACTTGTCACACTGGATGTTGTTAGTTTGTATACAAATATTCCTACAGAATTGGGATTGCTAGCTGTCAAATTCTGGACTGAAAATTATCCCGATGTTCTAAACAACAGGTTTCAACGGGACTTCATCCTAGAGGCTCTAAAATTAGTTCTAGATAACAATACGTTTGAGTTTGCAGACCATCATTACCTCCAAATTAAGGGAACAGCAATGGGGACAAAAGTCGCACCTACCTATGCAACATTAACCCTTGGTTATCTAGAACATAAATTACATGATCAACTGTGTACGTTGTGGGGGATAGAATCTGCAAACAAAATACGGTCTAAATGGAAAAGATTTTTAGACGATTGTTTTATCTTATGGGAGGAGGATGTCAATAAACTAACGGAGTTTTATGATTTACTTAACCAAATGAATTCGGATATTAAATTCACGATGGAAACAGATGATTTGCAAATGCCATTCCTCGATGTTCTTGTAACAAAGGATAATACCAGCTTAAATACGGATATTTACTATAAACCAACCGACACACACCAATATCTGCATTTTGGATCAAGCCATCCCCATCACACTAAAACAGCTATACCATATAACCTCGCAAGAAGGATATGCACCATTGTGAGTAATACCAATATCAGGGATATTCGACTGGAGGAATTAAAATTGTATTTATTAAACCAAAAATATCCAGAACAACTTGTAGATAATGGTATAAAGAAAGCAAAGGAGTGCGATAGAAGTCAGTTACTTTTAAACATACGACGTGCGAATGACGTTGAAATAATTCCATTTGTGCACACGCATAACCCGAGAAATCAAAACGTGAGTTCAATTATTCATGAATTGAACAACGTACTTAGAGAGGACGAACAAACGAAAAACGTATACAAGAATTGTCGTTTTATCAACAGTAAACGCCAACCCAAAAACCTAAAGAGAATACTTTGTTCTTCCAAATTCAACGACCATACTTATACAGTCTCTAAGTGTAAGAACCCTCGATGCGGTACATGTGAATACATTACAGAAGGGACCAGCTATAATTTCAATGGGCGTGAATTTAGAGTTAAAGAAAACATGTCATGCGATACAAAAAATGTCATTTATGTCATCACATGTCCTGGATGCAAGGAATATTATATTGGTGAAACCGGCAACACTCTCCGTGCCCGTGTACGTGTACATAAGCAACACATTAGTACACCCGAATACAGACAAATTCAATTAAGTTCGCACCTGGAGGCGTGTGGTAAAAAACAATTTAGAATTTTCCCTTTCTATAAACTCAGTTGTGCCACTGATATCCAGAGACGGGAAAAAGAAAAACATTTTATTAGTATTTTTCAGCCAAAACTTAATAGTGTTTTATAAATTACTTGTGATTTCCCCGTACTTTTGTCACATTGTATCTATGACGTCATAATAAACATTTAACGTTCCGCTTAACATGACGTCATAATCACTGTTACTATGATACTATTATAAGCTTCTGAAGATTGAAAATGAAAGCGCTAAAGCTTAACTGAGGATTTTTGTGTTTTCTTTTTACCATTTTTTAATATTGTTATCCGATTACTGAGGCACTATTTAAATTTTGGATATATATATATATATATATATATATATATATATATATATATATATATATATATATATATATATATAATCCAATAAAAAGTCTCAGTGGTCGGTATTAAATACTTAAAATAAAAAAGAAAACACGAAAAACTTCAGTAAAGCTTTAGGCCTTTCATTCTATCATCAGAAGCTTTACAAATAAACAACTGTAGTAACATAGTAACGCTACACAATAATTGGTGGAGTATATGACGTCGTTATTATGAAGTCAAATGAATTATGACGTCATAGTTAGCAGCTCATTGCGTACAGGTAAAAGTACGGGAAATTTTCAAGTTCTTAATAAAATGCAGATAAACATATGCATACATAATAAAATCTAATAGATATACATTACATCAGATTGTTAAGCTTTGGTTTTAACACACAAATAAAATGTTTTTCTTTTTGGCGTCTACAAATATCATTTCCTCCTGCTACTTTATAAAACGGAAATATCGGAAATTTCTTTTGTCCGCACACGTCTAAATGTTCATTTAATGGTATTTGACTATACTCTGGAGTGTTAATCTGTTGCTTGTGGGTACGAACCCTGGTACGGAGGGTGTTACTGGTCTCACCTATGTAAAATTCACTACACCCTGGACAGGTTATTACATATAAAACATTTTGTGTATCACACGGCATATTGGCGTTCACTGTAAATTTTCTGCCGTTAAAGTTATAACAAGATCCTTCAGTTATAAAATCACAGGTTCCGCATCGGGGATTTCCACATTTAGTCACTGAATAAGTTCCTTCAAAATTAGAATTACATAGGAGTCTTTTCAGGTTCTTGGGTAGCGTTACTATGTTACTACAGTTGTTTATTTGTAAAGCTTCTGATGATAGAATGAAAGGCCTAAAGCTTTACTGAAGTTTTTCGTGTTTTCTTTTTTATTTTAAGTATATATATATATATATATATATATATATATATATATATATATATATATATATATATATATATATATATATATATATATATATATATAATCACGATGGATGGCCATTCTGCAAATATGACGTCATTAGTTTGATGTATTTCTCGGTTTTATGCAGAGAAGCTTCAAAATGATTAACTTTGTAATTAATTTCATTCAGAAAATAGTGGCCACAGCCGTCGTCCATCTCGATTTTTTGGATAGATTGTGTAAAATGATTTGAAAAATCAGATATCAAAAATCTTTTTGGGCGATGCATGAGCTGTATGTTTTTTGATAGAAAATTCTACTGAAAATTTGTCTTTTGCAACTTTACAAGAAAATACAGTGTACGAGAGAGTGCACAAGGTCATGGCACCACAAAAAGCATTTACAAAGCAGTTTGTATTTCTTTACCGCATGGAGTTTAATAATTCAGAAAGGATTAATTTTAATTTCGTATATCACTCCTAAATTATAGAAATATACAGGGTCAGATTTGTATTGAAACCTTACCTTGCTCTTTCTTTTGTAGTCGTTAAATATACATGCAGCAAAACGAGAATTTTCAATTTGAATTTTTTTTTTCTCTTAAGAAAGTATTCACATCTATTGTTCAACAAAACAATGTCAGTAGTTTCCAGTCAGGCAATTTTCTGTTTCAAAATTTAACTTCTTCACATCTTTTATATTGATACATAGAAAAATAAAAGTTAGATTGTACAAAGAAAAATAGAAAACAAAGCAAGAATGGTAAACAGTAAAAAAAATCCAGGGAGAAAAAAATAATATACAAGGCAATCTTTGACGTTTAAGATATAGCATTGAATAAAATTCATGACGGTTTTGTAGAGTAACCTTTTCCTCAAGGGTCTATAAAGAAATGTGTAATAATGGTGATGGAATGAAGATTATGAAAAAGATCGAACAATGACTGAGAGAATCATCAATGGTGTTATAAATTCAAAATAACGAAGAATAGTTTGTAAATTTGTTTGTAAAACCTTGCGAAGGAGACTGATCTTGTTTTTGCTGAAATATAAGGAGATAACGAACACTATTCAAGATCAGCCGTAAAGCAATACAAGATAGGAGCAGAGCAAACAGGAACCTCCAAGGATACATTTTAGAAATTAAGAAAGATGGAGAAAAGTCGATGTAAATATGGTGCTGAAAAGCGGCCATACATTATGGGGCTAGCAATGTATATATTATCAAAGACACTGAAATGATTTGGGCACCGTTTAAACCTACCGATGTAAAAGAGTTAAGGCTCTTACCATAGGAATCCATGTTTATAGATTTAATGCTTTATATTGCTTAAGCCACCGTATTATATGAATATTGCATGAAGTTGAATGTAACATTGAAATTTTCACCCCAAGAAAACCATTGTCAACCGAGGCGCAGCTCTTTTAAAGAATTCATTAAAATTTCAATGTTACACTCAACTACATGCGATATTTATTATATTTTACTGAATGTATAATACAAATACATATAACAGTGAGCCGTGCGCGCATAAATTCTGCGCAGTCGCTATTTCTTTTTTTGGAATATCACCCGTCGTCAAGCAATGTTGACTGTTGCTACGCCGGAGGGCGTAGCTTCATTATTCAGCGGGTAATAGTGTTTTTTATCAAATGTTTCTCGACGAATCAGATTCAATTCATTTACATGAAAGTATAATATTAATATTTACTCACTTTGCGTAGAATTTGGAACTAATTCCATAAGAATTTAAACACAATGTACTGTAATTTTCTGGGTATCTTTGGTCGAAGACATTACACAAACAAAAAATCCTATATTTTTATGCCTCTATGAAATACCCTGGTATTTTTTGTAATTTTTCTCATTTTATTGTCCTTTGCTCCTAACAAAAACATTAATTTCTATAAAGGAGAAATTTCAGACGTACTGAGCTACATCATGGTCTATAAATAATAAGAATCAGATATCGATTCTCATAAACTCGAAAGAATATTTATAAAATATTATATAAATGTATCCATGATTATCTTCGCTCCATTCAATTTTTGCTCTTTCTTACTTGCAAACAAAGTTTTGCCCCTTTTTAAATTCGCCCAGTTATTCTTCTGTTAAACAAATTTAAGTGTTCAATAATTTCACCCCATCTTAAATTCACCCGCCCACCTATGCGTAGGGCGAACGTTAACGATGCGAAAATATAGTGTATACCCGTATTCAGTATCATTTTCGTAATATAAATAACATCAATGTTTCTTTTTCATGCTTTAAAACTACTTCATAAAACATATTATGGAGATAACGAAAAGTATTCAAGATCAAAGGTCCATAAAACAATAGAAACGAAATAGGAGCAGAGCAAACACGGACCTCCAAAACATCAGAGGTGGTATCAGGTGCCATGGAGAAGTGAGAATCCCCTGCCGACCGTTCATACCCGCCGTGTGTTCCTTATCATGATCGGGAAATAACGAAAAAATCCTCGTTAATTCAGTGTATAAATAATGGACTAACAATAAGTATGGAAAACGTCAGTCAGCATTTGACTCTATGATAAACTGTATTTGCTGAGAAGGTCATTGTATCGACCATAGAACTTACGAAATGATGACGTTAAACTAGACTGCTGATATTCTTGTTTCATCAACTTGTTTGTCAATAATTTACCACGTTTTAAAATAGTTCATACGTAGAGCATGCTCTTGCGTATCAAATAAACTGAGATATATGGACTCCGTATGCAAGTGATGAAGGTATATTACTGCATCGGTAAGGGAAGTTTGCGATAGAAAAGTTAAAGTCATCACGTTTATCATAGAGCTTGGTTGTTAGATTACTATTAACGTCTTTTTAAAGTAAAATATCCAAATATGAAACAGATGTATCAAATTCTGTGATATCTTTTATCTCAAGCTCAGTAGGATATATCGTATCGACATAGAATAGAAATTACCATAATGATTGTTAATTGACAGTACGTCGATATATCTAAATGTCGAGTTGAAGGCCACAGCAAGTGTTTTCTTCTTTTCACGCCTAATAAATTAAAGCAATATGAGCTGCATTTTTGGGAAATTTATTTTGCTGTTAAAATGTGTTATAATGATTAATCTGTATGTAATTTAAACCTTAATGTTCAAGTTGACTA
>NW_026923408.1:0-21543 GCF_032062105.1 Saccostrea cuccullata | reverse complement strand
TAGCTTTAATCTACAGGGGTCATTTTTCTTCACGTGGGTTCTGCAAATTTTTAGGGTTGTGACACTTTTTCTACGGGCAAAAGGGTCATTTTTCTACGTCGAATAATGACCGGGGGTCATTTTTCGCTGTCGAAAAATGACCCCCGGTCATTATTCGATGGGGGTCATTATTCGTCTTTACAAAGAGTTATCGAAAAAAGACTTTTAGCCCCTTTTGGCCCTTAATGTGATGAGTCAGCACTTTTTTCTTGATATCATATTAAAGATCTTGTCATTCTGCACAAATGTTGTTCAGTATGTTTTAACAAAATAATTATATTTTAAAAGATATCATTAAAAATGTCTCAAAAAATCACTCTTAATTTGTGTCCTAAATTTTGACCCCTACCGAGCTTTCATACTAGGTACTTCCGGAAACTATCCAAACTCCCAGTAACATGGGGACATGTCGTCTATCATCACTGAAAATTTCAACTCTCTAGCTCAAGTCGTTTCTGAGATCAATTACGGACAAGAAGGACCGCAAAATTTTGATAAAAGGGCGATAACTCTAAACCGTAAGTGATTTTCAAAATCCTTCAAATGGTATAAACTTCAGATTATCCTGCAACAACCCTGAAAATTTGAAGAAAATCCATAGAGCCATCTCTGAGAAATCTTCTGCACAAAATTTGTGCAGAGAAAAAGAATGATAACTAGATACGATCTCGTTGCGAGCAACGAGTGGGTCTTCCGTTCGATTCTTGATGAGATGAGATAAGATTTTGATTGAGATTTTCATTCTAAAATAATGATTAAAATTGTGAAGAAGAACGACTTTGCCTCCATAATCTGTAAAAAAAAATTGAACATTAAAGACTTTAAAATTCGACTTTTGGCCCCTCACGGCCCCTAATATTAGGGATCAGCTCTTTTTTCTCTCCATATCATCTTGAATTTCTTAGGATTTTGATCACTTTTTGTTCAACAACTAGTCAGAGATTCGTTTTCGTTTTCGAGTTATTTGCATAACAAATATTTAGGGGCCAACCCTTCAACTCCTTAATGGGAACGTTTAGTAAGAAATGAAAGGTTGCATATTGTTCAGAACATTATTTTGAACATCTTTTGTTCAATATTACTTATCAAAACAATTCTCCCTTTCGAGATATAAGGTATCAAAGATTTAGCATTCTGGCCACTTGTGGCCCCTAATTATGTACCATACGACATTAAAAGTATAATATGTTGTTGTAGATTGTTGAGATGATTAATTTTGCTTCAGAAATGAATAAAAAAAATATTGACTGTTACAGAGTTATACAATAAAGACTTTTGTCCCCTATCGGTCCCTAATGTCAGCACTTTTTCTTAATACCATGTTAAAGATCTTGTCATTCTGCCCAAATATTGCTCAGTATGTTTTACCAAAATAATTATACTTTAAAACATATGATGCAGAATTTCTTTAAAAAATCAGTCATGATTCTCGTCTTAAATTTCGACCCTAACCGAACTACCATACTAGGCACTTCCGGAAAATAACTTGACCATGTTGCAATATGGAAACATGTCCTCTATTTTCCCTGAAAAAATCAGCTTTCTAGCTTGAGCCGTATTTGAGTTCCACCACAGACAGAGAGGCGGCCATCAAAATTTCGATCAAAGGGCGATAGGTACCGACCGGAAGTGAAATTCAAAAAATGAGAGAAAAGGTATAGAGTTTAGATAAAGATACACCTTCTCTGCAATTTTCAA
This sequence comes from Saccostrea cuccullata, assembly GCF_032062105.1. Lineage (NCBI taxonomy): Eukaryota > Metazoa > Mollusca > Bivalvia > Ostreida > Ostreidae > Saccostrea > Saccostrea cuccullata. The sequence continues at coordinate 19,806 of NW_026923408.1, read as the reverse complement.
GTAAATCGGTCGACCCATCGACGAGAAATCCTCTGCACAAAGAAGAATGTACAGTTTCAATACAAAGTAATCCCGATATTTTTCTAAAATATGAAAGCGATATTAGAAAACAAAATTCATTCTTTCTTAATCATAGAAAGTCCCTGCAGCAAGAATATACAAATCGTTTTTCTCATATGACCTCCTTAATGCTAATTGTGACGTCATTAACTTGTGCCTTTTGCACGTATTTTCTTAAAAAGTTGCAGAAGACATCAATTTTAGTGGAATTTTCCTCAAGAAAACATACTCTGCCACCGTCGCCCGGAAAGATTTTGAGATATGTGTTTTTTCATAACAGTTTACATAATAAATCCAAAAATTAAAGTGGGCGACGATGGCAGACACTATTTTCTAAAGGAATATAAGCGCAGAAATGAGTCATTTTGAGGGTTTTCTGCATTAAACTTAGAAATCCACCAAATTAATGACGTTATTTTACCAGAAAGTTCCTCATTCATGCCATATTCATTCATGATTTATCATAGTCATCTTCTCAACTATTGTTTAAGCCGATATCATAACTTTTTAATAACATTCAATTTTTAGGGCACATTAAAGCTCAAACTGTACCTTCTTCTTTGCAAAGAAAAAAAAAATATATCTGACTCCTTGAAATTAAATTCCATGAAAAAGAAATCAAAATTGTCTTAAAGCATAGAAAAAAAAAAGAAAAATTTAAAAAAAAAATCGGAATGACTTTGACCTTTAAAGTATATTCAAGGTCAAAGGTCATGTGCTACAATGCAATTGACCCCATGCTTCTACAACTTAGAGTTTTTAAGTTATAAGGTTTAATGGTAAGTACAAAGAAGTTAAAGGACAATAACTCATATAAGGGGTCATCAGATCCTTTTGCACTTAAACAGTAAAGTTAGGACTAAAGATGCTTAAGACATTATTGAAGGTTTGGTGTCTCTACGGTCTATGGTTTCGGAGGAGTATCGATAACGAGGTTTTTCGCACAAGGGGCAATAACTTTTTAAAGGGTTAATTTTAGGGGACAAGAATGAAACAGTTTTAAGAATACATATTAATGAAGCATAGACATTAATTATATGTTAAAATACAAAAGAGATATAAATAGAACTAAATTTCTCATTTTTGGAATGACCTAGACTTTTAACCTTTAGATGAATTTTCAGGTCAAAGGTCAATGAATCTTATGCAGTTGGTCCCATGTCTCTACGACTTTTCGTTTTGAGAATTTTTAATTATTTATTAAATTCAAAAAGTTTCAGGGGCAATAACTCATTGAAGTGATCAGCGAATGCTTTCGCAATGACTTGATTGAAAAGTCCCCTTCATTAGTCGAAAACATTGGTGAAGTTTTCATACCTCTACAGTTTACGGTTTCAGAGTAGCGATAACAAGCATTTCTTGTGAAAGGGGCAATAACTTCGAAAGGGGTCAAGATTCATTTAAGCAGGGTAAACTGCAATAATCTTTTACGGAGTACATTCTTAATTCTTATGGAATATGAATCTTTTCGATAAATAAAAAAAAAAGGAGACTAATTGTTCACTGAACAAACACGTGTATTTATTTGTTTGTGATGGAACATAGAGAGGAATAATGAATCGTTCTGAGAAAAACGATTGGTGGATAATGAAAATAGAGATTTCCTATTAAAAAAATCATTTGAGTTTGTTTGTAGTTTGAACAGATTAAGTTAATCATACAGAGCTTATTATACTTTCTTTTGGTTCATGTGCACTCTAATAAGCAAATGTAATTTGTTGACATAATTTGTGAGTCATGGGCATTTGTTCAACACCATATCGTTCAAAGACAGGTAACTGCAGTTGATCTAACCTATCCAAATTGCATGGAAATTTATTAGATATGAAAAATCGCTATTTTCTAGACTCAGTCGATTAATATTTAAATCTAAATAAAATTAAAATAAATTCCATATACTAAAATAAGCAAGAATACTTGGTATTAAAATGTCGTAATAGAGCAAGAGAATCGAATGATATTAATAAGAATAAAAGAAATAGCCTATACAAGCTTTAGTTAATTTTTATGCTCAGCAATGACTAAATTTCAGACAGAAAAAAAATGCAGATTTTGCCGATATTCATTAGAATTTCGTAATTCTTAAGAGACTCGCCGTAAAACTCTCAGGACACTTTCTTTGGGGTGTTTTCTACATGTTAATCTGAATTTCATGTCTATCTCTGGTGTTGTTTTCCTTGTACAAAAAAATTCTACGTCGTTATTGATTTTTTGAGACAAGGCGGGGGGGGGGGGGGGTATAAGAATTTGTTAATGTGAGAGTTGTAAATACCTCCACGACCTTAAACTTGATTGTGACCTTGTGTCAATGGGGTCAAAAGTCAAGGTCATTTATCAAGGTCAAAGGTCAAGGTCATAAAAACGACGATAAAATTCAAGTCGCATTCTATTTGACCTTTGAAAGAATTCAAAACACACTGTATGATGTTCCTCATATTCAAATGTAAAGAGACAGTCTTTGATTTAACATATAGAAGCAATTTAAATTTTATTTTTAAACAAACTAAATCGTTTAAATCTCAATCTACTTGACCTTTGAGAGATTTCATAATACGTAGTATGATGTTCTCTACCTTCCATAGTCACAGACATAGTCCTCTTTTAACATTTAGATGCAATTGAATTTTTTTGAAAAATTTAAATCGATAAAATGTCACTCTTTTGCCCTTAAAGAATTTCCAGTTACAGTGTGTAATATTTTTTTTAATTAAAGAAATAGGCCAAAGATCGAAGAGCGCAGTCAGCCGCACTGACCGCAAACGTCCTTGATATTGACTTTGACATTCCTGTTAAAACACCTGAGGCCACAGTTTCTTTATTATAGCATTTACAATCCAAAAAAAGATATCACTGGAAAGCTCTCAAAAAGATCTTTTCAACGGTTTAAAATTTTTTAAAATCGGTCAAGAAATGAAAGAGAAATTACTTTTTACAAAAATCAAAAGATATCCACCCAAGATCACCGAAGAGCATGGTCACTTGCACGTGTCCTTGATAATGACATGTCCTGTCAAAATGGAAGTCTAACTCACCTGAGCCTATATTTTCTTTGTTTGTGTACGTACAATAAAAAGAAATATATCGTTGGAAAGGTCTTGAAAAGATCTATTTGATGGTGCAAAAAAATTTGAAATCGGTCAATAAATAAAAGAGTTATGATTTTTTAAAAGAAAACTTCTAAGAGTACACTTGCACTCAAATGTGCTAAACACACCCGAGAGTATATTTTGTTTATTTTTTTACTCAAACACAAAACAAATACATATTTGGAAAGCTCTTGCCAAGATCTATCTGATGGTATAAAAAAAATTAAATTGTATAAAAATTTTTTTTTGAAAATATTTAACTTTAAAATTTAAAACTTTAAAACATCTTCTTAAAATTTAAAAAGTCAGGTTCACAATGTCAGGATTACATTCAATCATTCCTGAAAATTTCAAATCTCTATTTTGCGTCGTTTTCTCAGAATAGGACATATCAGTATTGCAGCAAAATGTCGAAAATACGTCATATTTACCGAACGGAAATGAATTCATGAAAAATTTTAAAAAACCTTTCGCAAGATATTGTTTCCTATCATCTCTGAAAGTTTTATAAAAATCCCCCGAATTGTTACTGAGATACAGGTGTAGGGAAAAAAATACTAGCCCCTTGTTGCCCCTAAATGCGTAATATATGACGTCAACAGTATGATATATAATTGAAGGTCGTTAAGAAGAATATTTTTGTTTCAATAATGTATCACAAAATATTGATCGTTTAAGATTTATAATGAAAATTGTTTTGGACCCTTTTTATCCCTAATTTGATGAGTCAGCTCTTTTTAATTGATATCATTTGAAAGATCTTGTCATTTTGCACAAATAATATTCAGTATTTGACCTATCTATTTGGTCCTACCTTAAGATATGATACAAAATGTCTCGAAAATTCACTCCTGATTCGTTTCCTAAATTTCTACCCCTAGGCCGTTTCCATACCACACATTTTTGGAAAATTTGAAAACCCAGGTGCATCATGGGAACATGTCCTCTATAATCTCTGAAAATTTCAGTATTCTAGCTTAAGCCGTTTTTGAGTTCTATCACAGACAAGGAGGTCCTCTAAATTTTGATCAAAGGGCGATAACTTGCGACCGATAGTGAATTTTTCAAAATGGAATTGCCGGTACAAACTTCAGATAGAAAGACATAAAGTCTGAAAATTTGAGCTGAATCGATCCAGCCATCTCTGAGAAATCCTCTGCACAAAATCGGTAAGGAAAAAAATAGTCAGAAAAGTGAAAAAGAAGCAAAATAGAATAATAGAAGGGTCTTCCGCTGAAACGGAAGACCCTAATAATAATAACTAGATACGATCTCGTTGCGAGCAACGAGTGGGCCTTCCGTTCGATTCTTGCTGAGATGAGATAAGATTTTGATTGAGATTTTCATTCTAAAGTAATGATTTTCCATAATCTGTAAAAAGAGTTTGAACAATAAAGACTTCCTAAATCGTCTTTTGGCCCCTCTTGGCCCTTAATATAAGGGATCAGCCCTTTTTTCTTCATAACATTTTAAAGCTCTTAGTATTATGAACACTTTTTGTTCAACAACTATGCATAGATTCTTTGAGTTATTCGCGAAAAGAATATTAAGGGACCAGCCCTTAAACTCCCTAATGGGGACGTTTAGCGAGAAAATGAAAGGTTGCATATTGCTCAGAACATCATTTTGAACAACTTTTGTTCAATATTACTTATCAAAATATTTCTCACTTTTGAGATACAAAGCGTCAAAGATTTTGCCTTCTGGCCCCTTAAGGACCCTAATTATGTAATGTACGACTTTAAAATCATAATATACAGTTGTAGATCGTTGAAATAAACATTTTTGCTTCAGTAATGTATTACAAATTATTGACTGTAAAAGAGTTATCGAAAAAAGACTTTTGGCCCCTTTTGGCCCCTAATTTGAGTGCCCAGCCCCCTTTTCCTGATTTCATCTTGAAGCTCTTAGGATTTTAAACACTTTTTGTTCAATAACTATACAGAGATTCTTTTTCGTTTTCGAGTTATTTGTAAAAGAAATATTTAGGGGCCAATCCTTCAACTCCCTAATGGGGACTTTGAGCGAAAAATGAAAGCTTGCATATTGTTCAGAAGATGATTTTGAACATCTTTTGTTCAATATTACTTGTCAAAATATTTCTCACTTTCGAGATATATTATTTTATTTAGCATTCTGGCCCCTTATGGCCCCTATTCATGCATTATACGACATTAAAATCATAATATACAGTGGTAAATTGTTTAGATAAACATTTCTGCTTCAGTAATGTATCACAAAAAAATGACTGTTAAAGAGTTATCAAAAAAAGACTTTAAGCCCCTTTTGGCCCTTAATGTGATGAGTCAGCACTTTTTTCTTGTTATCATTTTAAAGATCTTGTCATTTTGCACAAATTTTGTTCAGTATGTTTTAACAAAATAATTATACTTTAAAAGATATGATGCAAAATGTCTTAAAAAATCAGTCATGATTCGTGTCCTAAATTTTGACCCCTACCGAGCTTCCATACTAGATACTTCCGGAAAATATCCTGACCCAGATGCACCATGGCAACATGTCCTCTATTATCACTGAAAATTTCAGCGCTACAGCTTAAGCTGTTATTGAGTTCTATCACAGACACGGAGGTCGTTTGAATTTTAAGAAGAGGGCGATAACTCTAGACCGGAAGTGATTTTCAAAAACTCCTTCATCCGGATTTAACTTCAGATAATTCTACACCAACCCTGAAAATTTGAAACAAATCGATCCAAAGATCTTTGAGGAATCGTCGGCACAAAATCTGTGCAGAAAAAAAGAATAATAATAACTAGAGCCGAGCTCGTTGCAAAGCAACGAGTAGGTCTTCCGTCCGGTTTTGACCAGAAGTGCCGGAAGTGACGTGAACAAAAGAAAGCAATGAGCTAAGTAGTCTCTAGTGACTTTATGATTTCAATTTTGCATTAAAACCTTCAAAATAAGCTATTTTTGGCTACTTCCGGTTTGACCAGAAGTGACGTCGACGGACGGAAAGTTAAGATTTAAGCTTCCAGTGACATATGTTGCCCAAAAACCTGTCAAGAACAGCACAAATATGCAATTTTTGACTACTTCCGGTTTGACCGGAAGTGACGTCGCCGGACGTATTTTAACGAATCCATTAGATAACGCTTGACATTTTGAACAACTTTGCTTCTTTGACGTATTACAAATTCTCAATACTTTTTTAGATATAAAGGAAAAAATTTTGGCCCCTTTTGGCCCTTTATTATAGGGACCAGCCCCTTATCGTTGATATCTTTCGAAAGATAGTGACATTCTCTACAAGTTTTTTTCTATATGTCTTAACAAAATGTTAACATATAAAAAGATATTGCAGAAAAGGTGTGAAAAATTTCTAAGTCCCCGATAGGACTTTTTTCGAGCCATAGCGAGCGCCGACGTGCGGCACTTCCGGAGAAAGAGAGTGGTGTGTGACAAAAGAGCACACCTTGCTCTATCATCGCTAAAAATCTTATGTTTCTGTCTTAAGGATGGATTCTTCTCATATTTCTTATAATTGCAGAATCTTGATTTTCTAAATACTCAATATTCAGACTGTGTACACTTATTTAACATCCAAACAAACTGGTGTAATCGGCCTTGATTTTCAGTCAAGGTCATTTGAAAGTCAGTCCTAAAAATAGTACTTTTACACAGAGAAATTTTGAAATTTACACATAGGAATAATTTTGCTAACAGAAAAAAAAATATCTTGCTAAATAAAATTAAAGTTGTAACTTATTTTTTATCACTAACTAACAAGAATTGAGATGGTGGGAAAAAAACATGAAAAACTCAATATTCAATAAAAACATTTAATCCGAATTTCCTCGATAATTTCTTTCAAATTTCTCAGTTTTCATAAATTTACCTGAAATTTCATCTCAATTTTTACAATTTATCATATAATGTCAAATATTTAGATTTTTGTCGGATGAATACTCAAATGTTGAAGATTAATTTACAAGGTAGAAAAGATATGGTATTCGTGCTAATTATAGAACAAATTTAGCCCGAATTTACTCTACAGTTTCTGAAATCTTCCATTTTACAAAGTGGTGTTTAAATCTATAAGAAAGATTCTTAACCCCCCAAAATAGGCAATTTGGTGTAATTGTGACACATATATACATTCAATTCTTACAGTTATACATTTCATTTTATGATAGTTTGTACTAATAATATTTAAAATATTTATTTTGAATTTCCTCTGTCAATTTATTCTTAGGAATAAGTTAGGTTTTACAATTTTATAGAATACATTCTGGATTCTTTTCCTATTTTATATATTCAGAAAATAATGAAATTATACATGAAAACATTTCAAGATATGTACAATTAGATGACAAGAAAAAGGTGTGGGGTCATCATCCTTGATTTTGCTTGAAGGTCATTTGAAAAGTTGATGATAAAAATAGATTTTTTCCTCCTGTGGAATTAAGAAAATCCAATATGGTATTTTAAAATTGATGTTTTGGAAAAAGGAGATGAATAGATATGAAAAACAAATTAAGTCTTAAGTTTTATTTTAAAGCAATGTACTAAAGTCAAAAAATAGCAAACTTTTGATCACAAATCACACAAAATATTTATTCCGAATTTCCTCTGTACTCTTAATAAAATGATATTTTAGTCTTTGACAATCGTTCATTTTCATTTAACTTTTTCAATAAAATCATATATTCAGAAAAAGTTATTTTTACAACCATAGGAAAGATAGACGTTGAATGAATCATTTAAAGCACAAAAATGAAGGGGTATTCATATTCATTAAATTGCCAGATTAATTAGCTCGAATTTTCTCATTTTAAAAAATATCATTGAACAAAGAAAATGCTGTCAATATATCATATAGGCTAATAATTTAAGAGACAGGACGGGCGGTTAGATAAATACATTTTCTCTGAAATATGATATGATGTATTATTGTGGAAATAATTGTTGAAATTATTGCCATGTTTCAAAAAACCCCAAAAATTTCAATCCGAATTTCCTCTGTTATAAAATATACTGGTTTCATTATTTACAAATAAGTAAAGGTTCTCAATCGAAATACATGTATATTTTTGAAGAGTTAGGCCAAAACTTTATGTTAGATTATGGAATCTTAATTAATAGATGTATTGTACATGAACAAATATATCACATGCATGTATATATACCAGTGAAGTATAATTATGTATATAAATATTTATCGGCGCCAACACAATTACAATAATTGTTAAAGGCGCAACATACTGGTATAAGAATCAGCAATTATTCATAAAATTTATACAATACACTGTTTCTAGATTTTGAAGCTATACATAAATCATACAATAATATAATTTACACAATAATACACAACAATTATGTATAACAATGATTTCTAAATATATGATATTTCTTAACAAATAAGTGTTATTTTCAGTATTTCTGGACATGTCAGACTATCAAAGGTATATGAGACAGATTTGATACTTTTCCTTTCAATAAAAAAATACATCAACTTCCTTTCAAATGTTACCTTATAATTATTGTATTTTTGGTAGCTGAATTGAAAATAAAAACCATCTTAAATCTCTCCTGTGTTACAAAAAATTTACAAAATCTTTTATTAGGGAGTGTTTATAGGCAAATTTCTCGATCCCCTTTTCTGTGGCAAGGTTATGTGCACTAAGTCTCAAGCTGTTAATGATTGGTCTCTCTGTTCTTTTTTTCTTTGCGTGTGGGGGGGGGGGGTATATCAGTGTAATCTACAGCATCTGAAATCATCAAAAACAACAGTAACTTGATAAAATTTTAGTTTGGTGAATTATGAACCTTTTCTCTTTTGAATATTGATCTGATATTATTTGTTTAAATGCTTCTCAGAAATGATTTTTAATGACTTTGAGGAAAAATCTTAACTTGCTGAAAATTGAGAAAATCATTTTAGTTCATCACTCACTTGATGTGAGAATTTCTTGCTGAACATCTGTTCACCTGCTGAGAGTCCAATTTGTTTGCCTACAATTAAAAAAAAGTATTAAATGTATGTTACATAGCAGTACAAATGCTGCATTACATGTTACAGTGTATTATACTTTCATGTTAAATACTAAAATCTGATAAGTTTAGATGCATCTAACAATCCTTTTTGTTATACCTTTAAGAATGTGTTCCTATACAAATCTATATGAAAAAAAAGTCCAACATTTCTAATGTTTTGCTGAGCGGGCATAAAACAATTGATGTTAAACCACTGATGAGATGTTGGACCGGTTGATGAGATGTTTGACCGCTTACATGTACATCACACAATTGGTGGAGTTAAACTAATTTGCATTTGTTGATGTTTAGCAGTGACTAACGTGAAGTTCAAGACAGTACAAGATACATGTACATCAAAATAAATATTAAAATGAAAGGTATCACAAAACATTTATTGACTGTGTTCTCGGGCAAATACATTTTGTCGATCCTCAGGCAGACAGTTTGGTTCTTGGGTCTGAGAAAAAAAGCATGTTGCCCTTGAACTCAGTCAATAAAATTTGAAATTGACACCCCTTCTGTCAGTTGACAATGGTTTTCTGAAGTGTCAATTTCTATTGAAGACCTCAAAAACATGCACTATTTATATAATTGTTATATACAGTTGTGTTCATATTTCTTATAATTATGTACCTCAATAGTCCATCTGCAAGCAGATTTTGTTCAATCATCCTGCCTAAGTCTGGCCTTCAGTCTTTTTTCAACTACAGGTAGTGTACTAGCTCCTGGGTAAATTAAATACTGTAATGTTGTTTCCTCCTAAGAATTAAACATGAACAGTTCTATGACAATTGTTTTTTAATTTAACAAAAATTAATTTTATGATTAAACAATCAATCTTACCTGTATTTCATTTATTGATTTATAAAAAAAAAATAATGAATGAAGTTTTTTAATATAAATATTTTATTTTATATACCACATTGTATAACAGTGTATAATGTCTTACATTATAAAATTTGTACATGTACTATAAAAAATAATTTAAACCTAAAAATACAGAAAAAAATACAATAATATAAATAATTTCTGAACCATTGTGTTTCATTTTGCTCCATAAATTAGACAACTGTTTGTTTCAATGTTATTGATATTTCCACATGCAATATCCCTATTTTTTCACTTTGATTTGTACTACAGCGGAACACCTTACTTTTCTAGCAACTTGATGATTGTTGTGTCTTTAACAAATAGGACTAGTTAGTATTATATAACTTGTTATAATCATATACAAAAAATGCTATTTTTGTGAATAAATAGTATTCATAAAACTGACGAACAAACGGAAATGATAAATTTCAATCCTCAAATGTTGAACTGTCGATCGCGGGAATAAGCATACGAAATACATCGATTTATAATATCCTTGCGAATTCCCATTTATCAATAAAAACTGTGTAATTCAATTTCAAAATTATAAATTAAATTGCCAGACATATATAACTTACTTACATGTACAATCTTACTGCACAGTGGCACGACATGGCATCAGGCGATCGAGGCAACGTGGGTCTGCAATCTCGCATGTTTGTGACCTTCAAGTTTCTTTTGGTTGATCGGGTGTCCCGGGCATAAAGAAATGGGTGACTTAAAATTGGTTTAATCATCCCTGGGCTTCTACAATGCTTCAATAATGATCACAGCTTATAGATTTTACAAAACAATCCTGTCGGGGTTTTCTACGGGAAACGACCTGGACATGTTGACATTCGCTACGGAACTGCGCATTTTATGGCAATTGTCGCAAATCAAAGAAAAAATTACGAACAACTTATATTTTTAATAGAAATAGATTCAAAAATACATAAATTGATAAATTAATGAATAATTTTTCATTCAGATTGATTAAATATGTAATTTGCATTTTACGACTTGCAAAATCTACGGAGACCCATTGACGACGTAAAATGCTGACAAGAATCCATCCTTAAGGCATTTTCTAGAAAAATGATGGACAATGAGACCCCCTGAAAATCACTAAATCGCGGAAATCTCAAAACCGGAAGTGACGTCATCAAAACAAAAAAAATACTTTCAGCTTTGTTTGATGTTCTATCAGTCCTGAAAGTTTAATTAAAATCTATCCTACCGTTTTCGAGAAATCGCGTGCACAAAATCGGTAAGAAAAAAAACAATAATAATAATAACTAGATGAGAAACTCGTTGCGAGCAACGAGAGGTCTTCCGTCCGATTCCGGCAAGAAAGCGTAAAATCGACCTGAAAAAGTAAACAAAAATTGCACACAAGAGGGAATGAGTTGCCAGCATGAAAATCCAACGAGCTAAATATTACAGTATTGGAACCTCTGCTCTGAATCTTCTTGAATATATCTCTGTACAACAGTGCTTTTTGTCTTAGATTTATTAAAGGCGAGTCACTATTCATAATTTCGCGCCAAACGCTACGAATTAATCATAGCGCCTTTTCTTTGGAATGTTCTATTAAATAGGTGTGATAGCTTCAATGAAATAAAAAATATGTTCTTATAGCCTAAAATTCGAGGATAAGAAAGTACCCGGTATATTAAACACATTTTACAAATTCCATATCGTTTGTAAGCAAGTGACACTAAAGCGGTGAAACAGCTATGGATTTTTAACTTTTTTAAAATTCCCTGTTTATCCCCAAAGTGAACTCTCCCGATTAGTTAAACTTTCATGAAAAGGTTGAACTGTTTCGCCGAAAAAATGCTCGCCTTACGACGGTCAGGGAATTGGATACCATTTATGCTCAATAACTTGAATCAGCTCTTTGAGACAAGAATGCTGATATAAACTCCATTAAACGATCTGTCAAAAAATGGTACTCTTATTTTTGTTTTTTCTATTAGTTTAATATGACACGAATGTGCATCGGAAAGACAGTGGTTAAGTTTTTTACTTACAATTTCATTGATATTCTTTCTGAGAGAGTATTATTCATAACTATGATTTAAGATCTGTTTTTCGGTCATGCACAAGATATTAAGCATCGAATTTCATTTGCATAATATTATTCAGTCTCTTCTTTTTTTTTACTTTGAGATTCAGCCAAAACCCATTATAGAAGATATGTTAGTTTGAAACAGAATTGCGACGTAACTACGAGGTGTCAATCCAAGAGTTCTTTTATATTTCATTTATCCTTATGATACCTTCGTTCAAGCAAACGCTCGGCTGCATCCGTAAACCCCGATTGCGAAATACCGGAGACAGCCGCCATTTTGGACCCGCTTCAGATTTTTGAATGCTTTTATCTGGAGTTTGGATCAATGAATATTCAAACAAATTACAAAGTAAGCATCATAAGAAGGGTTTCTATTAACATACAAAAAATAAATGAAAAATATTGAAAAACAAAAAAGTTAGAAAATATGATATTTTTTAATTTGCATCTCGTAACGACCGGAAGTATTGACGACGCACGAAAAGGTGATTCTGCAAACCAGAAAGTCATGATCTATCATCTCCAATAAGTCTCCATTTCATATACTTAGCTATTTTCGAGAAAAAGGGGCGACAAAATTGCATTTTAAAATCAGGAAATTGTCCATAACTTGGCACCAGAAGAGAATTTTCCAAATTTCTCTTCGGATCTAACAACTTCATATAATGACACATATTTTGTGAAAGTTTTATGAAAAACCGCTGAATAGTTTTCGAGAAATCGCCTGCACAAAATTTTGTCAAAAAAAAAGAATAATAATAAGAACTAGAAACGATCTCGTTGCGAGCAACGAGAGGTCTTCCGTCCGATTCTGAATTAAAAACACCAAAAATCGAGATGAAAAAGTTATTAAAAAAAAATTCGGATATTCGGGGGAGCGAACCCGGGTCGCCCGCGTGACAATCCAACGCGCTACGTATTCAGCCATTGAAAACACCGCTTCAAATATTTAAATGCAAATATCTCGAGATTGCCCTTTTCAATTCTTAAACAAATTACATATTTCTCATTCGCATAAGAGTCACTTTTAAGATAAATAAAATCGTAGAAAAACATTTGAAAACAAAAAAGATGAAAAAATGCACTTTTTAAATTCGCTTCCGGTAGCGACCGGAAGCACCGACGACGCAGGAAATAGGGCTTACGCACATCTAATAACCATGCCCTATGCTCTTAGATAAGTCTCCAGTGCATATTCTCAGCCATTTTCGATAAAAGTGCGCGACAAAATCGCATTTTAAAATCAGAAAACTGGCCATAACTTGGCACCGAAAGCGAATTATTAAATTTCCTCCCAGATGTATCAAGTTCATATTGATGCACATAATTTCTGAAAATTTCATTGAAATCCATTGATTGGTTGCTGAGAAATCGCGTGCACAAAATTTTGGAAAAAAAATAAGAAAAATAATAATAAGAAACAGTAGAATAACTATAAGGTCTTCCGTGAAGACGGAAGACCTTAACTAGATACGATCTCGTTGCGAGCAACAAGAGGTCTTCCGTCCGATTTTGAAAAAAAAGTAAAATTAAGCTAAAAAGGGGATTAAAAAATTTTTGTGACAATGGGGATTGAACCCAGATCGCAAGAGTGAAAAACCAACTCACTTTTTATTTCTATCTCTAGCGCACACCACTACGCTATTGGGACTACTGCTTTGAATGTTCGTGTATATATACTTCTACAATACTACACCTGTATAAGAATCATGAAAGGCGGGCAATTATTCATAATTTTGCGCCAAACGCCACGAGTAAATCTTCGCACCTTTTCTTTGGAATGTTCTATTAAATGGGTGTGATAGCTTCAGTGAAATTAAAAAGAAGAACGTTCCTAAATCCTAAAATTCGAGGTTTAGAAATTATATTTTGCATTCTACACATTCTATATCGTATATAGGTAAGTTAAACTAAAGCAATGTAATTGCTATAATTTAAAACCCTCTTTTTAATTTCCCGTTTATCCCCAGAGTGAACTATCCCTATTATAGTTACACTTTCGTGAAAAGGTTAAAATGGTTCGCCGAAAACATGCATCTCCCTACGACGGTCAAGAAATCGGATACCATTTATGTTTAATAACTTGAATCGTATCGATCTTTGAGAAAAGAATGTTAATTCAAATCACTAGTACATTAAACGATCTTTTTAAAAATATTTTTCTTATTTTGGTCTTTTCTATTAATTTAATATGACACACGTGTGCATGGGGAAACTATGTTTACGTTTTATACTAACTATATAGATCAGTATTGTTTCTTGTATAACTTTTACTCAAACTAAGATTTAAGATCTGTTTTCCGTGGTTCAAAGATAGCAGATATCTATTTCATTTCTACATTTAGTCTATTCTTTTTCTACTTTGATAACCAGCCAAAACCAATTATAGAAGACGTTTGAGAATACCCTGGAATATATCTTTAGTTTGACACAGAATTGTAACGTAATTACCACGTGACAATCAACGTACTCATTTACATTCCATTCATCCTTATGTAACTTTCATTCAAGCAAACGCTCAGCTGCCTCTTTAACCCCCTACTTACGAAATGGCGGAGTTGACAGAGACAGCCGCCATCTTGGGCCCGCTTCAGATTTTCAAATATTAATATCCAGAGTTAAGACTAACCAATATTCAAATAAACTTATATAGTAAGCATCAATAGAAGGGTCTCTATTAGCGTTCCAAAAAGAAATAAAAAATATTGAAAAACAAAAAAGTTAGAAAATACAATTTTTTTTAATTTGCTTGTCGTAACGACCGGAAGTACTGATGACGAACGAAAGGTCGCGTCCTGGATAGTGAATATCACGATCTATAATCCCTAAAAGTTTCACAACGATATCTTTTACCGTTCTTGAGATTATCCGTAGACAAAATGTCATTTTAAAATCAGGAAATGTCCTATAACTTGGCACCGGAAGCGATTTTCCAAAAAATCTCCCGGATATATAAAATTCATATTACGACACATTTTTTCTGAAAATTTCACGCTATTCCACCCAATAGTCTTCGAGAAATCCCGTGCACAAAATTAGAAAGTCAAATATAATAAAAAGAATAATAAGAAACAGTAGAATCACTATAAGGTCTTACGTGAAGACGGAAGACCTTAATAAGAAACAGTAGAATCACTATAAGGTCTTCCGTAAAGACGGAAGACCTTAATAATAATAAGAAACAGTAGAATCACTATAAGGTCTTCCGTGAAGACGGAAGACCTTAACTAGATGAGATCTCGTTGCGAGCAACGAGTGGGTCTTCCGTCCGATTCTTGATGAGATGAGATAAGATTTTGATTGAGATTTTCATTCAAAATTAATGAGAAAGATTGTTAAGAAACACGATTTTGCCTCCATAATCTGTAAAGAGACATTGAACATTACAGACTTAAAAATTCAACTGTTGGCCCCTCACGGGCCTATATATTAGGGATCAGCCCTTTTATATTCATATCATCTTAAAGCTCTCGGGATTTCGTTCACTTTTTGTTCAACAACTATTCAGAGATTCTTTTTCGTTTTCGAGTTATTTGCAAAAGAAATATTTAGGGGCCAGCCCTTCAACTCCCTAATGGGGACGTTTAGCGAAAAATGAAAGATTGTATATTGTTCGAATTCAGAACATGATGATGAACATCTTTTGTTCAATATTACTTATCAAAATATTTCTCACTTTCGAGATATAAAGCGTCAAAGATTTAACATTCTGGCCCCTTATGGCCCCTAATTTTGAGCCATACGACATAAAAATCATAATATATAGTTGTAAATCATTCAGATAAACATTTTTGCTTCAGTAATGTATTACAAAATATTAACTCATAAAGAATTAAAGATTGAAGACTTTTGGCCCCCTTTGGCCCCTAATCTGAGTGCCCAGCCCCTTTTTCTTGATTTCATCTTAAAGCTCTACGGATTTTATCCCTAAATAGGAGTCATCAAGTTTAGTCTCTGCCAGGAACAGCATATCAACAAGATTACGCCGTAAAATGTCTTGAATCTGCTCATACTTTCCCGCGAGACTGTTGATATTAAGATAACCACAGATCAGTTGTGAAGGATGTGTTCTCCTGACTTTAACAAGCTCCTGCCAGATGTCTTGATAGCTATTTTGGTTTTCCTCGTTGGATTCACATTTGTTTATGTTTTGTATCGTTTCCGGTATCTCGATCCCGATCGAATTCATATTTATTGTTTCAGCATCTGATGCTCTTCGTGTGGTGTTATATGACATGATATCTGGTAAAATTGTGCTTTTTTGACATAGCCAGGATGATGATGAAGAAATTTGGCTGCCAGTATAACATTTAATGTGGCATCTTACATTACATTGTGTGCAGATCACTAATTTCTGATTTTTTCGAGTTTGTTTACTGCAAACCAGACAGGGAAATTTTATTGGTCCGGGGTTTGTCGCTATGTCACCCGAAATAAGAATTCTCAATATTAAGACATATTTTCCGACTGAGCCGTGTCTGGGAGATTTCTCGTTGTTGTTGACAAACAAAGGAATTTTTGGCGGGTACAATTTGTACAATAAATATTCGTCTAAAAATTGTTCATAGTTGAAACTGGACTTACAGATGTCATCTATGGATGTTACAGAGTCATCTGTAGTAGCATTTCGATGAGTTGGTGGTGTTAGTCTACATATCATCGATGTGATGACCAGAGCTACTGTCCAGTGAACTGACCGTTCCGCCATTGCTGTACAATTATCACTGAAAATTTTAGCGCTCCAGCTTAAGCTGTTATTGAGTTCTATCACAGACACGGAGGTCGTTTGAATTTTAAGAAAAGGGCGATAACTCTAGACCGGAAGTGATTTTCAAAAACTCCTTCAGCCGGAATTAACTTCAGATAATTCTACACCAACCCTGAAAATTTGAAACAAATCGATCCAAAGATCTTTGAGGAATCGTCGGCACAAAATCTGTGCAGAAAAAAAGAATAATAATAACTAGAGCCGAGCTCGTTGCAAAGCAACGAGTAGGTCTTCCGTCCGGTTTTGACCAGAAGTGCCGGAAGTGACGTGAACAAAAGAAAGCAATGAGCTAAGTAGTCTCTAGTGACTTTATGATTTCAATTTTGCATTAAAACCTTCAAAATAAGCTATTTTTGGCTACTTCCGGTTTGACCAGAAGTGACGTCGACGGATGGAAAGTTAAGATTTAAGCTTCCAGTGACATATGTTGCCCAAAAACCTGTCAAGAACAGCAAAAATATGCAATTTTTGACTACTTCCGGTTTGACCGGAAGTGACGTCGCCGGACGTATTTTAACGAATCCATTAGATAACGCTTGACATTTTGAACAACTTTGCTTCTTTGACGTACGCAAGTGAGTTAAGGCTAAATATGGATATTTCTATGCAAATGAGCTTATAAAAATTCATAAGTTGTATATTTTATGAACAGAGAAAGTTCAAAATGATTTTCTTATACATACTTAGTACCCATAGTTTATTATTGCAAGTGCGCATTATGACGTCATATTGTGACGTCATTGTTCTCTCCCATTCAAGGTAATAATTCACATCAACAAAATCACGTCGGCGCAAGGGCATACCCTATCTTATTTAAAATTAACAATGTATATTATTAAGGAGAATATTCTTAAAATTGATAAAATTGCTGCACAAATCCTATGCACTTTCTCAATTTATAAAAATTTTGGGAAACTTACACTGGACTGTGAATTTTTACCCTGTTTAAACTTATAAATGCACGAATAGTAACTAAACAATTGCAGTGCCGACATTTGTGCAGCAATTTCTTAAATCCTTGGAATATCCTGCATCTTTTTATACCTTGTTTCTGTAAAACAAAGTAAGGTATGCCCTTGCGCCGAAGCGATTTTGTTGATGTTGATGTACAACTTTTGTAGTACAGGTCGATGACGTCATAATATGACGTCATAATGTGTGCTGACTTTCACATGTCATGGGTACAGAGTATGTATTAGAAAACAAAACTTAGGATTTTCTATGTCGTAAGTAGAGCAATTATGGACTTTAATTAGATATTTTACATAAAAAACCTCCATATGTAGCCTTAACTCACATGCGTATTACAAATTCTCAATACTTTTTTAGATATAAAGGAAAAAATTTTGGCCCCTTTTGGCCCTTTATTATAGGGGCCAGCCCCGTATCGTTGATATCTTTCGAAAGATCGTGACATTCTCTACAACTTTTGTTCTGTCTTTACAAATTGTTAACATGTAAAAAGATATTGCAGAAAAGGTGTTAAAAATTTCTAAGACCCTGGTAGAACTTTTTTCGAGCCATAGCGAGCGCCGACGTGCGGCACTTCCGGAGAAAGAGAGTGGTGTGTGACAAAAGAGCACACCTTGCTCTATCATCGCTGAAAATCTTATGTTTCTGTCTTAAGGCATTTTCAAGAAAAATGATGGACAATGAGACCCCCTGAAAATCACTAAATCGCGGAAATCTCAAAACCGGAAGTGACGTCATCAAAACAAAAAAAATACATTTCAGCTTTGTTTGATGTTCTATCAGTCCTGAAAGTTTCATTAAAATCTATCCTACCGTTTTCGAGAAATCGCGTGCACAAAATCGGTAAGAAAAAAAAACAATAATAATAATAACTAGATGAGATCTCGTTGCGAGCAACGAGTGGGTCTTCCGTCCGATTCTTGATGAGATGAGATAAGATTTTGATTGAGATTTTCATTCAAAATTAATGAGAAAGATTGTTAAGAAATACGATTTTGCCTCCATAATCTGTAAAGGGACATTGAACATTACAGACTTAAAAATTCAACTTTTGGCCCCTCACGGACCCTAATATTAGGGATCAGCCCTTTTATATTCATATCATCTTAAAGCTCTCCTTATTTCGTTCACTTTTTGTTCAACAACTATTCAGAGATTCTTTTTCGTTTTCGAGTTATTTGCAAAAGAAATATTTAGGGGCCAGCCCTTCAACTCCCTAATGGGGACGTTTAGCGAAAAATGAAAGATTGTATATTGTTCGAATTCAGAACATGATGATGAACATCTTTTGTTCAATATTACTTATCAAAATATTTCTCACTTTCGAGATATAAAGCGTCAAAGATTTAACATTCTGGCCCCTTATGGCCCTAATTTTGAGCTATACGACATAAAAATCATAATATATAGTTGTAAATCATTCAGATAAACATCTTTGCTTCAGTAATGTATAACAAATATTAACTCATAAAGAATTAGAGATTGAAGACTTTTGGCCCCCTTGGCCCCTAATTTGAGTGCCCAGCCCCTTTTTCTTGATTTCATCTTAAAGCTCTACGGATTTTAAACACTTTTTGTTTTACAACTTTTCAGAGATTCTTTTTCGTTTTCGAGTTATTTGCAAAAGAAATTTTTAAGGGCCAACCCTTCAACTCCCTAATGGGGACGTTTGGCGAAAAATGAAAGATTGTATATTGTTCAGAACATGATTTTGAACATCTTTTGTTCAATATTACTTATCAAAATATTTCTCACTTTCGAGATAAAAAGCTTCAAAGACGTAGCATTTTGGCCCCTTGTGGCCCCTAAATATGTACCATACGACATAAAAACCATAATATATAGTTGTAGATGGTTGAGATAAACATCTTTGTTTCAGTAATGTATAACAAAATATTAACTGATAAAGAGTTATCAAAAAAAAGATTTTTGGCCCCTCTTGGCCCCAAATTTGAGTGCCCAGCCCCTTTTCGGGATCTCATTCCAAAGATCTTAAA
>NW_026923407.1:210000-213238 GCF_032062105.1 Saccostrea cuccullata | reverse complement strand
TATCAAATAGGCAAAGGAGAAAGAAGAAAGATACACCAAGAGACTGCAGAGGAGAGCTGAGCTGGAGGCCAAGAGGAAAGAGAGAGAAGAAGAGAAGGCGAGACTACGAGAGGAGAGGAAGAAACAGAAGGAGAAGTCCTCACCAGTCAAGAAAGAGGGTAAGAGTTTTTTAAAGACCGCAGCACTGAGAGCATGCTTAAAGGCATTATAACATGTATACTTACTTACTCTCCTTTTCTGCATATGCAAGGTTTATATACCGGCAAGACATTTTCTTTTGTTTTATTTTCTCAATTGATTTTAAAAAAATTGGTACCCCTCACCGGATTATAGATTTCATAGTTGGCTTATAGATAACGTATTTCAAAAATATGTGTACTAATTACCAGTAATAGTAAATGATATCCTTTTATTGTAATTCTATGATTAGGAGAGTCTGAAGATACCGATAAAAACCAGGATGAATCGCCAACTAAGGACAAAACAAAATCTCCAGTGAAGAAAGTCCCGGACTCTCCCGAGAAAAAGAAACGGAAGACAAAGGCCGAGCTGAAGGAGGAGTTAACTAAACAGAAAGTAATGGAGAAGAAGGCAGCCTTAAGACGACAGAGAACCAGGAATAGGAGGTACCGTATATACTCGCCTATAAGTCGGTTTTTTTGGGAGTTAAACTTTGGTCCAAAACACTATGTCCGACTTACAGGCGAGATATAAAAAGACTGGTATTATAGAAGGTCAATTTTTCTAAAATGAACTTCTAAAATATAACCGACTTATAGGCGAGTATATACGGTATGTTAGTGATGTGGCTGAAAATGTTGTAAAGTGAGATGTTAGTGTAGCTGTCCAAAGAGTCAGAAGGGTTCATTCACCAGTGACCAGATAGCTCAGTTGGTATACTGTGGTTTCATCAATTTTCGTTGGCATTCATTTTCGTGGATTTTTTAAAAGAGATGTAATTTGCTGGACAAAAGCATTGCCTATACAAATGAATCTCATATTTCTTAATTCAATGAACATTTGGATTTGCTCAACAACGAAATCCTCGGAAATTGGTGCTCAATGAATATTGATGAAACCACAGTAGCACCTGACTGGAGATTCAGGGGGTACAGGTTTGAATCCCTGTCTTGTCCATTGCATTTTTCCCTTTTCCCATTACAATGGCTAATTTTGGCAACAGAATCAATATCCACAAGATTATGTTAGCCAGTATTGATTATTATCCATTCCATTGTCCTGCAGATATTGGTGTTAGCTTCACTTAAACTTTTGAGCATGGAATAATATAATACATTTATTACATCTACCAAATTGTCTTCAAAACAGATATATTGTTTGATTTAAACTCCAGCATTATGTCCTTACTAAGACAAGGGATTTAAATATCAGTCAATATGTTGACTTGTGTGTGTTGGTTGTATGACATTCATGTAAATCTGAAAACTAAAATCTGTTTAAACAATTGTCCTAAATTCACATATTTTAAAATCAAAATTTTATTCTGCTTCCATATTGTTGCTACAAATATTGAGTAAACTTATAAATTGTACATTCTAACACTGTACGGATATGCTTCTGAGGATTTCACCTCCATCTTTAACAATGTACATTATAACACTATACAGATATGCCTCTGAGGATTTCACCTCCATCTTCAATGAGAAGAGTCAGCCGTACACCAGTGCCAGCTACTCTGAGGTCGTGATGGAAGAGCAAGTGGTGGAGGAAGTGGTGACGGTGGAGGAAGAAATCATCATGGACGTCTCCAGTACAGGTAAATGCAATATGAAAAGTAAATTTTGGCATTTTTAGCGAGAGTATTTAGAGATTTTTAAAATATAACTTACAATTCACTCTACATTGAAGATTGCCTTTTTAGGTATCCATTAACTATTGAAATGACTTCTCACTGAAAGAAAGAACTTAATTTTAAGGAATATTTCACCAAATTTGAGCCTTGCTAAAAATTCCACCTATACTGTAGAGGTGTACATCTATGCCAAAGAGATTTCAAAATCTTTTGTTTTTTTGCCGTAGCTTTTTATTTGCCAGAAATTATTAGGTATTAAGGTATATACAAAAATGTTTTACATGATAATATGCTGCAGGGATTATTTCCCCTTGTACAAAAACACTGTAAATTAGAAGCCTATTTGAAGATTCTCTTTTGTGATTTTAATATGTACTGTAAGAAATTAAAGTATTGGTAGTCACTATAAAGCATTAACATGATTAAATCTATCCCCTATCTAGTAAGTTATGAAATATTTACTGAATTATTTTTTAATAAAAATATCAGTTGAGGAGGAGCTGCCCCCACTCCCAGAGGAGGAGGTCCCCCCTCCCTCACTCCCCCCACAGACCTTGTCAGACACTACAGAGGTCACACCCGAGACAGGTCAACCAGAACCAAGGAGAAGGTCACAGGTCAAGGACACTCACAAAGACAGTAAAACTGACGAAAACAGACAAGATAGCAAGAGAAAACGCCAAGATAGTGGAACAAGGTAAGATTCTTTTTCTTTATATTCACATATTTTTGATAATCTTTTCTGTAGTAGTGGGTTTGGTGTAAAGGGTTTTCTTACATTATTCCATGTAATCTTGTTTTAGTTCTCTTCATAACTTTCCTTTTCTTTTTTTCCTGAAGTTTCCAATTATATATATCTGCATACATTTGTAAGATATTATATGTATGTACATGTTTAAAGTTACCCAAATGCTCATCATGCAGTGAATACAAGTTTTCTTTGAAGCAAAAAATATAGAAAATATTAGGGGAAGAAAAGATTTATATTGGTATCCAGAAGACAGTTTTAAAGGCAGTTATCAGTGGATCAAGAAATATAAATTCTTAACTTGTAAAAGGATATTATTGACCTGTACTTTCTTGTCAGTGTACTAATATGATTAGACTGTGAGGTCCCATATTGTCCTGTATGTCATTTTAAAATTTTGAGAGGAAATGCATGATTGGACTAGTAAACTGTGTTTGTATAAATGTTTACTAGGCCAGCTAGGGAGGGTAGATCTACCAATAAACACCCAGATTCCATGTTTAGACGACCAAGGTACGTACCCTAGAGGATGCACTGTATTCCTAAACACATTAACAGAGTCAGGAATGAAACTCATACGTTACGCAAATACCTGTATTATGTTTGTGATTTCTGATAGTAAGACATACTGATCATGTAGATAATTACATTTTATTCCCCACTGTTTAGAATTTGTT